>NW_025534539.1:0-185526 GCF_020615455.1 Coregonus clupeaformis | reverse complement strand
GCACCAACCCAGTGGTGCGCGTCGCCAGTCCGGCCCGGCCTGTTCCTGCTCCTCGCACCAAGCCAGTGGTGCGCGCCGCCAGCCCGGCCCGGCCTATTCCTGCTCCTCGCACCAAGCCAGTGGTGCTCGCCGCCAGTCCGGCCCGGCCTGTTCCTGCACCTCGCACCAAGCCAGTGGTGCGCGCCGCCAGCCCGGCCTGTTCCTGCTCCTCGCACCAAGGCAGTGGTGCGCGTCGCCAGCCCGGCCCGGCCTGTTCCTGCTCCTCGCACCAGGCCAGTGGTGCGCGCCGCCAGCCCGGCCCGGCCTGTTCCTGCTCCTCGCACCAAACCAGTGGTGCGCGTCACCAGCCCAGCCCGGCCGGTTCCTGCTCCTCGCACCAAGCCAGTGGTGTGTGTCGCCAACTCGGCCCGGCCTGTTCCTGCTCCTCGCACCAAGCCAGTGGTGCGCGTCGCCAGCCCGGCCCGGCCTGTTCCTGCTCCTCGCACCAAGCAAGTGGTGCGTGTCGCCAGTCCGGTCCGGCCCGTCCTGCTCCCCGCACTAAGCCAGTGGTGCGTGTTCACAGTACGGCCCAACCCGCTTCTGCTCCTCGCACCAAGCCAGTGGTGCGCGTCGCCAGCCCGGTCCGGCCTGTTCCTGCTCCTCGCACCAAGCCAGTGGTGCGCGTCGCCAGCCCGGCCCGGCCTGTTCCTGCTCCTCGCACCAACCCAGTGGTGCGCGTCGCCAGTCCGGCCCGGCCTGTTCCTGCTCCTCGCACCAAGCCAGTGGTGCGCGCCGCCAGCCCGGTCCGGCCTGTTCCTGCTCCTCGCACCAAGCCAGTGGTGCGCGTCGCCAGCCCGGCCCGGCCTGTTCCTGCTCCTCGCACCAACCCAGTGGTGCGCTGTCGCCAGTCCGGCCCGGCCTGTTCCTGCTCCTCGCACCAAGCCAGTGATGCGCGTCGCCAGCCCGGCCCGGCCTGTTCCTGCTCCTCGCACCAACCAGTGGTGCGCGGCGCCAGCCCGGCCCGGCCTGTTCCTGCTCCTCGCACCAAGCCAGTGGTGCGCGTCGCCAGCCCGGTCCGGCCTGTTCCTGCTCCTCGCACCAAGCCAGTGGTGCGCGTCGCCAGCCCGTCCCGGCCTGTTCCTGCTCCTCGCACCAACCCAGTGGTGCGCGTCTCCAGTCCGGCCCGGCCTGTTCCTGCTCCTCGCACCAAGCCAGTGGTGCGCGGCGCCAGCCCGGCCCGGCCTGTTCCTGCTCCTCGCACCAAGCCAGTGGTGCGCGTCGCCAGCCCGGCCTGGCCTGTTCCTACTCCTCGCACCAAACCAGTGTTGCGCATCGCCAGTCCGGTCCGGCCCGTGCCTGCTCCTCGCACCAGACCAGTGGTGCGTTTGTCCAGTCCGGCACGGCCCGTGCCCGTCAGCTGCTCCACTCCGGAGCCAGAGCAGTCCGCTCCACCGGTGCCTGATCCAGTTCCGGTCAGCTGTTCCACTCCAGAGCCAGAGCAGTCTGCTCCGCCAGTGCCTGATCTAGCTCCAGTCAGCTGCTCCACTCCGGAGCCAGAGCAGTCCGCTCCGCCAGTGCCTGATCTAGCTCCGGTCAGCTGCTCCACTCCGGAGCCAGAGCAGTCCGCTCCACCGGTGCCTGATCCAGCTCCGGTCAGCGGCTCCACTCCGGAGCCAGAGCAGTCCGCTCCACCGGTGCCCAGTCCAGCTCCGGTCAGCGGCTCCAGTCCAGACCATGACGTCAGCCCCTCTCCAGGTTCGGGGTCTCCCACACCAGGGTCCAGACTGGGCCTGGCGTATTGTGGGAGGAAGGAGAGGGGAAGCAGCGCGCCGAGGTCCAGACCAGACCAGGGGCACAACAGGGAGGTGAAGAGTGAGAGGTCGTCACGCCCTGAGCCGGATCCGCCTCCGAGGCGGAATGCCCACCCGGCCCCTACCCTGTTATGTTTATGTTGTGCGGTCGGAGTTCGCATCTTTGGGGGGGGGTACTGTCACGCCCTGACTCAGGGGACGCTTATATGTTGAGTCAGGGTGTGTATATTCCTTGTTGTGTTTGTTCTATGTTGTAGGATCTAGTATGTCTAGATCTATGTTGGCCGGTGTGGTTCCCAATCAGAGGCAGCTGTCGCTCGTTGTCTCTGATTGGGGACCATACTTAGGCAGCCTATTGGCACTAGTGGGTTGTGGGATGTTGTTCCGTGTGAGGTATGTTGTTTGTGTCTACATTGGACTTCACGTTTCGTTTAGTTTGTTGTTTTGTCGTTGTGTTTTTTCGGTTCAAATAAACATGTATGCATATCACGCTGCACCTTGGTCCGACCCGTCTATGAACGAACGTGACATTCGTTTTCATAAGGATGAAAATCTGGTGTTGCTATGTCAAACAGTTTTGTTATATTTCAGTCTTCTGTGATGTATATAAAGTGTAATATTTGGATGGAAACTCAAAATGGCATAGATTTCAACTCTATATCTGGCATTGTACATGTTTCTTCTTCTTTTTAAGCCCATAACCATGTGTGTGTGGTGTATACTTTTGTTTGAAAGTAGATTTGTTAACAAGACAACCAAAAATCACTCTGTGTGACTCTGATTTAGCCCACTGAAGTAAAAGGTTAATACATTAAAAGTGCGGCCTCTGTAAAGAACGAACATGGCCCGCAGGGAAAATTATGTAGTTGGACATCCCTAGGCTACACTGTCTAAAGATATTTTCTGAGATATTGTGTAAAGTAGTGTAATTTCTCCAAAAAAATACTGAAACAAACATTCGATTCAAAGAGAATAATCACAGTTTTATTCAAAACAGTTATTTCAAAAAATACATACAGTATGTATATACAGTATGTGCATAGCCAAAAAATCATTGGACAACACAACTTTGAGGGAATTCACAGTAAAAATACATTGATTCAAAATGGTGTGTATTATACTGTATGTTATTGGCAATAGTGGCGGTATATGAGATATTTTCCAACAGAGGTTGAACTTGCAGCCCATCAGTTAGATGTCTGTGAGGAACAAGGTGGAAATGACAGATCAGTGTCCTGCTGTGTGTATGATTCTACTTTTTCACTTTGCTCGCCTCGCCATAGACTGAACTTCTTGGTGTGAAGAGGGATTCTAGCGCTAGAGACAGATTTCAAAGCACTTGACATCATTTTCTTGACAATTGCTGTTCTTGCTGTGAACAGAATGAAAACCTGCAAGCCCTGTGGAACGAAAACACAAAGACATTATCAAGTATTTTCAGGAACACAAAAGGACAAACAAAAGGTAGCGTTTCCATAAAGAGCAGCGGAATTTATTAATGTTTAGTAGCTGTATAGTTTTCAATCATGTCTGGATTCTGTGGTACAATAGTACACTAGTCTTTATATTTAACATTTGAGTCATTTAGCAGACTCTCTTATCCAGAGCGACTTACAGTAGTGAGTGCATACATTTACTACCTGAGTGGTGGTGAGTACACAGAAGGAGATGTTGAGTATGGTGTACATGGTCTGGTTCTGTGTAATGAGCAACAGATAGCCCAGGATCCAGGAGAGACTGAGCACCACAGCCAGAGAAAAGCTACTGAGGAACTTCTTCTTCATCGATGTGTGTCTTGTACTGGGAAATATAACCAACATACTTAGATTGCGATCATAGACTGCTGTAATGCTGTGGTAAAATAACAGTATGCTTCCAATGACTGAGTGGGTTAGAGCATGGTGCTTATTAAATAGTATGAATAGGTTACTAATGACTGAATTAATAATAAAAAAAAGCATGCATTTTATTTATAAAAAGTTTTAATTGAAAGACAATACAAAATTAACAAGCTCGTTAGTAGGCATTTAAATCAAGACTGATCTTTATGACTACAACTTTCCACTTTGTGCCCCCAAAATGCCCCCCATTAATGTTACCTGGTTATATGTGGGTTGGTCTTGGATGTTGTAACTGCAAAATATACCAACACCACCATGTTGAAGATAAGAATGAACGCCACAGGGATCAGGAACCCCCAAAAACATTGGCAGCTTGAAGTCAAAGTTCCCGTTTGGATCGAGGGCAGCAAGCCAGCAACTGAGGGGACAAATGAATGAGTTAGAGAGTGGGACTATTTGACAGACAAAACAGGACACCAGTGATTTGAATAACGTGGTATAAAGTAAACATGGTGGATTGCATAAGTAAACAAGAAACCGTTCAACACAATGGATCATTCGTTTCGCTTTTTACAACTTATTAAATTGCTCGTTGCCATCGTTAAAAGCATACAATATGAAAATTGATAGGGAAAACCTTTTACCGTATAAGTTATAACATTTTAAACAGCAATTGCCCCACATTGATATTGGTAGTACAGTACAGTATAGTACAATACAGTACAGTTCACGTGAGAGATATCCATCACCTCCAGCTCGTGGCTTCAGCCAATCAGATTGTCCCCATGCACCCCACACTCTGCCCATGCAGTGGTTCACAAACCAGTAAATACGTCGAGCCGGGTCGCTCTCTTTCAAGTACAGTACAGTATAGTAAAGTATAGTATTGTAAAATACGGTATTGACTCACAATTCCTCCTGCCTGTAACCCAGTGGATCATCCACTCTATAACTAATTCCTAAGGTGAGGGCCACCACAACCGCAGGCAGTCCTAAAGGACAGAGAATGTTGTTGTTATGTCCTGGTAGATTAGCATGCAGACATATACATATTATATACTACACATACATCCTCTAAAGGCATAACATCACTATACAAGTTGCTTTTAAGTTCTATTTCAGGCTTATTAGAGCCTGAAAATATAACCCGGCATTCGTTTTGGTTCAAGGAACCCAGTTCTAATGCCAGCCAAAGCTTCTGAAACAACAAAATATTTTATTTTTCTCCAAGCTGTCCTACCCCATCCGATGGCCACGGTACAGGCTGTGAAGTGTGATGGGCTGGTGGCCAGGCTGTTTCTGATCATCAGGAAGACATGTGTGGCGTACAGCGTGTTCCAGGTGAACGTCCCCAACAGGAAGTACTGCAGCAGGACTGTGACTGCAGTACAGGGGCCTCTGTCCCGCTCTGTGTGTGTGTCGGACGAGGGGAGAATGTTGTCCTCCTGTATTTCAGGTTTCTTCAGCTGTTTATGAGGGTTGTCCACTCCCAACATGAAGAGGAGGGTGAAGATCAGGAGACACACGCAGATGCTCACTAAGAGGACCGTTGGGTTGGTTTTGCGTTTTTTCCTGGGGATAGGTGATAGATGTTAGGGAAGTTAGATGCATAGTTATGGATGTGTTGGTTCATTAATAGTGGGTTTCATAATGGTTTCACCTATCAAGTCATGTTGGATCAGACAAAGGGCTTCTTCACACTATTGAGATGCACCCAATATTTTGAATTGGTTATGGAACCCTGTAGGATCTTACCGGGTCACGATCTGGAACGTTATTGTATATTTTAATTGGTTCTTGAACCCTGTAGGATCTTACCGGGTCACGATCTGGAATGTTATTGTTAAACTCAACCCTATGCTGGACATGGAGCATCCCAATGTGGTGATCCAGTTTAGAGCATCAGCGTATTTAAAATCCCTCCTGAACGACTGTAGAAAGAAAATAAAAAATACATTTCAACACTAAGTTTTTCACAGTCATACTGTATAAAGTTATCTCCCTCATGTGTCAGGATAAGCTGTGGTATACCACATTGTTTTTTTTTATCTCAAAATCATTGTAATGTGGTTAACCTTAAAAATTGAAATGAAAATGATTCAAATCTAAAACATAAAATTCAACCAGAGAGCTCCCTTAGATCATGGGAAAAGGCCTCACTTGACCGTTGCACTTGAATCATTCCCACTTAAGATGACCACATTTAAAATACACAAATGCGGGACAACAGGATGATTTTGGGACAGTGTAGCCTACCCGATACATAATTTCAAAATAGGCCAATGCATCATCACTGTCAATTGGAATGCTGATTCTTCATGTTTAATTTTTTTGCCCGCACTATAAAACGGTTATATCGGTCTGCTAATACAGGACTAGTAAAGGCCCAATGCACTACTTTAGTGAAAATATGTATTATTATTATTTTGTCATTGTGATTTCTCAGGGGCTGCTACAACACCCTCAGCACTCTACTTCCTGCTGCTTTGATTATATCTTTCAGTCTAATGTGGCTATTTACCTACTTTTCTAGCTCTTTGTAAGCAGTTAGGAGGCCTAACTATGAGATATTGTTGAACTTGCAGCCAATCAATTAGATATTTTATACAATCTGTGAGTAACAAGGTGGAAATTAACTGTCATGAGCGCAATGTGACTGCAAGAGACAGGTTGGAATGTCTGACTGAAATACTGTCACGGTTCAGACAGACGACAAGAGGACCACAATTGCGTCACACCAGAAAGTTTATTTAAACTTAAGGGGAAAGGGATGTAGGGAGTGAGTGAAGGCTCCAGGGGTTATCCCGTCCGATGTGCTGGGTCTGTGCCTCCCCCCAGTGGCAGCGATCGTCCCGATGACGCCGGTGGTTGGTGGTCCAGAAGTCCTGGGGGGAGGAAACACAGACACAACGGGGCGGATGAAAACAGGCAGAAGTACAGTTCAAGGGAAATCCAAATACGTTGTAGCAAGACAGAAGGCTGGTCAGAGTTACCGGGGTCAAGAGTAGTCAGGAGTCGTAATGGCAGAAAGCAGGTCTGGTTTTCCTGGGGCAGAAGAGTATCCAGGAATCAGGCAGGTCCGGGGTCACAAAACAGGGGTGAGCCAGAAGCGCGAGCACACAGGTTCCGGGGTGTGAGCTTTGCAGACGATCTGACAAAGGAGAGCTGAAAGACAGGGCTATAAATACTGGGAGAGGTTAGTGGGTAATGCAGCGCAGCTGGCAGAGTAATTAGAGCCGAGCAGAGCAGGGACAGGTGGAGCTAATTAGGCTGAGTAGAGAGAGAGTGGTGAGCAGAGTGGAAACAAATTAAGGTGGTAACCCGGTGGAGTGAGAGGGCTCATGACAGAACCCCCCCCCCAAGGGACGGCCCCAGAAGTCCCAAGAGCAACACCACGCCGGGCGGGAGGAGGGGAGCCGGAGGAGGGCTAGAACTCCTCCGAACGGTCCGAGCGAACGTCCTCATCCTCGGAGGAAGCCGGAGGGCCGTGGTCGGGAGATGGGACAGGTCCCGAGACAGGATCAGGCACAGGACAGGAAGCCGAGCGGGCAGGACGGTTAGGGATCCCTCTGGGGCGGCCCCTACGGATTGCAGGTTGATCAGGATGCCGTTGGTGGAAAGCGGTGATGAGAGTCCTATCCACAATCCGACTAGCTGGCACCCAGGTCCTTTCCTCAGGTCCATAGCCCTCCCAGTCAATGAGGTACTGGAGACCCCTACCCCTCCGTCTGGACCGAAGCAGGCGGCGGACGGTGTAAACCAGACCACCATCGACGAGCCGTGGAGGAGGAGGACCAGGCGCAGCAGGGACCAGCGGACTCTCATGGATGGGCTTAATCTTAGACACATGGAACGTGGGGTGCACCCTCAGGGAATCAGGCAGTTGGAGCCGGACAGCAGTTGGGCTAATCACTCTTATGATAGGGAATGGGCCAATGAACCGAGGTGCCAGCTTCTGCGACTCCACCCTGAGTGGCAGGTTCTTCGATGACAACCACACCCTTTGACCAACCTGGTAGGTGGGAGCAGGAATTCTCCGACGGTTGGCCCCGGTAGTGTAGCTGGCAACGGATCTGAGGAGTGTGGCTCTAGCTTTGTTAAACACCTCTCTGAGACCATGGTAGCATTCTGGGACATTGGAGAGGTCAGGAGCGGAGTTAGTAGGTACTGGCCGAGGGGGTAGTGCGGCAGCAAGCAGGCAGGTTCGGTGGCAGTCCTCTCCCCACTCCCTGATCACCCCGGTCACCCAGTCGAGCTGAGGGTTGTGCCGGGCGGAGCCATGGGTAACCCAGGATGAGGGGTTGGCCTGGAGAGGGGAGCAGGTGAAACTGGATAGTTTCTTGATGGTTTCCGGACAGACCCATCGAGACCGGGGCCGTGACATGAGTGACCGATCCGAGTAAGTGTCCGTCCAGTGCCCGGGCAGGAATAGGAGGTGTCAAACGGAGGTTCTCCAGTCCCAGTTGGCGTGCCAGCTTGATGTCCATTATGTTGGCTTCGGCGCCAGAATCCACCAGAGCAGCCAGGGTGTGAGTTGAGTCAGAGAGGCGGAGGTGAACTTGCAGCAGGGGTTTGCGGTCGGAGGACTGGATGGTCATTGAACTCAACCGGACTCCCCTATGCCCGGTGAGCTTCGGCCCTTTAAAGGGCAGGTTACCACACGATGTCCATCACCTCCACAATAGAGGCAGAGGTTTGAGGTGAAGCTGTCGCTGGCGCTCTGCAGGAGTGAGAGAGGCTCGCCCAATCTCCATAGGCTCAGACTGATCAAGCTGACCTGGGTGAGTGGCAGTAGATGACAGGAGCCCAGTCGGATCTCTCCGAATGCCGGTAGTAGGTGGACCTTGGCGCCCCCTCTCACGACGACGGGTCTGTATCCTTCTGTCGATCCTGACAGTCAGTGCGATGGCTTCATCAAGAGTGGAAGGCAGTTCATGGGAGACCAACTCGTCCTTGATATAGTCAGCCAAACTATGGAAGAACGCGTCCACCAACGATGGTGTGTTCCAAGAACTTCGTCTAGCCAGGGTTCGGAAGTCGATGGAATGGTCTGCGACTGTACGTCTGCCTTGTCGAATACTGAACAGTTCACGAGACGCCTCGCGGTGGGTGAATCCAGGTCAAACACCTTCAGCATCTCCTCAGCAAACAGGTCGAAGGTTGCACATGCGGGGGTTTGACGTTCGAACTCTGCTGTTCCCCAGAGTCGGGCTCCGGCCCGTCAGGTGAGTGATGGCATACCCGACCTTAGCCCCTCCGTGGCGAAGGTCCTTGGCTGCAAGGAGAACTGAAGTCGGCAACTAGTCAGGAATGGCCGGACCTGGGTAGAATCGCCGTTGAACCGCTCGGGGTTTCCAATCTTGGGTTCCGGGGCAGCGGCTGCAATGACCGGGGCAGGTAACTCGGAGGCAGGGCTGGTGGGCAGACTGGCTGGGGTAAGGTTGGTGAGGAGTTGGATGATCATGGCGAGTTGTTGTTGCTGCTGCTGGGACTGCTGCTGGTGCTGCTGGAACTGCTGATGCTGTTGGTGGCCGACCTGAAGCAGAGAGGTGATGTCGCCGCTCATGCGGCCTAGCTCTCTCTCAGTGTGTTCCAGGCGTAGCATGGCGGTGGGTTGCTCAGGTTCTTCGGTTTCCATGTCGGG
This sequence comes from Coregonus clupeaformis, assembly GCF_020615455.1. Classification (NCBI taxonomy): domain Eukaryota; kingdom Metazoa; phylum Chordata; class Actinopteri; order Salmoniformes; family Salmonidae; genus Coregonus; species Coregonus clupeaformis. The sequence goes on along the minus strand of NW_025534539.1, from coordinate 176,251 downwards.
GGAAGTGTGCGCTGAGTCCATAATGGTCAGATCGTACTGTCACGGTTCAGACAGACGACAAGAGGACCACAATTGCGCCACACCAGAAAGTTTATTTAAACTTAAGGGGAAAGGGATGTAGGGAGTGAGTGAAGGCTCCAGGGGTTATCCCGTCCGATGTGCTGGGTCTGTGCCTCCCCCAGTGGCAGCGATGCGTCCGATGACGCCGGTGGTTGGTGGTCCAGAAGTCCTGGGGGGGGGAGGAAACACAGACACAACGGGCGGATGAAAACAGGCAGAAGTACAGTTCAAGGGAAATCCAAATACGTTGTAGCAAGACAGAAGGCTGGTCAGAGTTACCGGGGTCGAAGAGTAGTCAGGAGTCGTAATGGCAGAAAGCAGGTCTGGTTTTCCTGGGGCAGAAGAGTATCCAGGAATCAGGCAGGTCCGGGGTCACAAAACAGGGGTGAGCCAGAAGCGCGAGCACACAGGTTCCGGGTGTGAGCTTTGCAGACGATCTGACAAAGGAGAGCTGAAAGACAGGGCTATAAATACTGGGAGAGGTTAGTGGGTAATGCAGCGCAGCTGGCAGAGTAATTAGAGCCGAGCAGAGCAGGGACAGGTGGAGCTAATTAGGCTGAGTAGAGAGAGAGTGGTGAGCAGAGTGGAAACAAATTAAGGTGGTAACCCGGTGGAGTGAGAGGGCTCATGACAAATACTGGACAAATCAACGATGTTCTCAAATTGGTGGTGTTTGAATTTGTTGATAAAATGCGGGACATGATTGTTTAGTTGCTTGATAAAGGGCCAAAATGTGGGACGTCATCCTATTCCCAGGTGAACGGCTAGGCCAACTACAGAATGAACCCACACACTATTTCAGAGATATTACCGCCACAATCGATATGGTGAAAACAAGGTGTGGGGAGGCCGAGTCACATAAACTCACATCAATACCTTTGTCAGAAAACACTGTAAAAGTAAGAATTAATGCTATAGCTAGCAATCAATATGAAACCTACTGAACCACTAAAAAACTCTCCAGCTTTCCAAATGGAAGTTAGTTCTGAGGGCCGAGATGCCCATTCATTTACTTTTGTTCGCTACATGTCGAGGGATGCTATTCACGAGGACATATAGAGCATGAAACTGTACAGAGGATGTGCTGCATGGCTATACTGAAGAAAAACAGATTCCATGGGATTGAATGGTGGGCAAATAAACAGACAGACTTTGTTGACTTTCTGTGTAATGAAAATAAAATGTGTCCCCTTGCATATGTAACTGACAAATTTGGGAAACTGAACGAACTGAACGAAAGCATGCAGGGGAAATACTAAAAACATTCTACAGATGAGTGACCGAATCAGTTGATTCAGAGGAAAGATTTCTTATTGGAGAGAAATCTGTTTGACTGTGATCCTGCCTCAGTTGACATGCCTGTAAGTGAAATCGAAAGCTTATCGAGCCGTCATATGACCGAATGCTGCAGATAACGCATTTTGGTTCCTGACTCAAAGGGAATACCCTGCCGTCTACCTCCGAGCATTAAAACTCATGGTACCCTTTTCCAGCTCATATCTGTGTGAGGCTGGATTTAGTGCACTTGTCTGCATTAAAACCAAATATCGATCCAGGTTGGAAGTGACAGCAGAGATGAGGTGGGCACTGTCAACCACACCCCCTGACTTTGAGAAGCTCCAATGCGACATGCATCATGTCTCTGATCTCATCATCTCATTAGTGGTGATGAGATAAGAGACATTATGTCAGACCAATTTGCTATTGACTGTCATAGCCCCACATTAAAAGTATGTGATGGTGAGTTGAGAAGACAATCAGAAATACTGAATGTTTTGCAATTGATTGTCATAACCCCATATAAAAAAGTAAACATTGGCTCTTAATTACAAAAGAAAATTCACATGGTTTGGGTCATGAGAATTTTCAGATATCAAAACAGGGTTGTGGGCCAATAATGTTTGGGAACCCCTTCCATAGGTCAGAGTGTGGTCAGTTAAAGGGAGATGAAGGCAGCTAGCTACTCACCATAAGCACAGCGAAGTTAGTGGTGTGATTACAGAAACATCGCAGGCCGTCTTCTGAGTGGTTGACTTTGGAGCAGCCAGAGGTGCTCCAGTCTTTCAACGTGTAGTTCCACCACACGCAGGCAAAGTCATAGAGGGAGGCCTTGGGGACAGCCTGAGAAGTGAGAACAGAAACAAACTCTCTGTAATACTTCAGCAAAAGACATGCATTCACAAAATTCCTCATAAAAATTTTTTAATTAAGTCAATTGTGAAATATAATAGGTCATTACTTAAATGTGGGAAAGAAGAAGTTTCAATTATGATAGATCATATTATATACAAGACAACATATGCTTCCTTGTTCACTGGCCAAAATATGCTTCCTTTTTCATTGTGGCGGATAAGCGTCAATGGATAACTTAGATCAGGGGTGTCAAACTCATTCAATGGAGGGCCTAGTGTCTGCTGGTTTTTGTTTTTTCTTTTCAATTAAGACCTAGACAATCAGATGAGGGGAGTTTTTTACTAACCAGTGACCTTAATTATCAATCACGTACTCCGTGCAATGAGTTTGACACGTGACCTACAGTGCATTCGAAAAGTATTCAGACATTTTTTTGGCGTTACAGCCTTCTTCTAAAATTGATTAAATAACAAATAGATCCTCAGCAATCTAAACACAATACCCCATAATGACAAAACGAAAACAGGTTTTTAGAAAAAACAGAAATATCTTATTTACATAAGTATTTAGACCCTTTTCTATGATACGTGAAATTGAGCTCAGGTGCATCCTGTTTCCATTGATCATCCTTGAGATGTTTCTACAACTTGATTGGGATCCACTTGTGGTACATTCTTTTAATTGGACATGATTTGGAAAGGCACACACCTGTCTATATGAGGTCCCACAGTTGACAGTGAATGTCAGAGCAAAAACCAAGCCATGAGGTCGAAGGAATTGTCCGTAGAGCTCCGAGACAGGATTGTGTCGAGGCACATATCTGGGGAAGGGTATCAAAAAATGTCTGCAGCATTGAATGTCCCCAAGAACACAGTGGCCTCCATCATTCTTAAATGGAAGAAGTTTGGAACCATAGAGACTCTTCATAGAGCTGGCCGCCCAGCCAAACTGAGCAATCGGGGGAGAAGGGCCTTGGTCAGGGAGCGCCAGAGTTCCTCTGTGGAGATGGGAGAACCTTCCAGAAGGACAACCATCTCTGCACCACTCCACCAATCTGACCTTTATGGTAGAGTGGCCAGACAGAAGCCACTTCTCAGTAAAAGGCACATGACAGCCCGCTTGGAGTTTGCCAAAAGGCACCTAAAGGACTCTAAGACCATGAGAAACAAGATTCTCTGGTCTGATGAAACCAAGATTGAACCCTTTGGCCTGAATGCCAGGCGTCACGTCTGGAGGAAAACTGGCACCATCCCTACGGTGAAGCATGGTGGTGGCAGCATCATGCTGTGGGGATGTTTTTCAGCGGCAGTGTGACTAGTCAGGATTGAGGGAAAGTTGAACGGAGCAAAGTACAGAGAGATCCTTGATGAAAACCTGCTCCAGAGCGCTCAGGACCTCAGACTGGGGCGAAGGTTCACCTTCCAACAGGACAACGACCCTAAGCACACAGCCAAGACAATGCAGGAGTGGCTACCGGAAAAGTCTCTGGATGTCCTTGAGTGGCCCAGCCCGGACTTGAACCCGATCTAACATCTCTGGAGAGACCTGAAAATAGCTGTGCAGCGACGCTCCCCATCCAACCTGACAGAGCTTGAGAGGATTTGTAGAGAAGAATGGGAGAAACTTCCCAAATACAGGTGTGCCAAGCTTGCAGCGTCATGCCCAAGAATACTCAAGGCTGTAATCGCTGCCAAAGGTGCTTCAACAAAGTACTGAGTACAGGGTCTGAATACTTATGTAAATGTCATATTTCATTTTTTTATTTTTAATGAATGTACAAACATTTCTAAAAACCTGTTTTTGCTTTGTCATTATGGGGTATTGTGTGTAGATTGATGAGGAAAAAAATAATTTAATCAATTTTAGAATAAGGCTGTAACGTAACAAAATGTTGAAAAAGTGAATGGGTCTGAATACTTTCCGAATGTACTGTACATAATGGAAAACTTCCCATTAAATTTCCCAGAGAATTTGGACCACTATGCGTTTACCGATTCTAATATAAATCTTACTGTGGGCTTGAAGAGCATCTCAACATGCAGCCCAGACACTTGTCCAAGGTTAGCAGAGATTACCCTTCTGCTGGTTCCTGAAGAAGCTCTGAAAGTCCTGGACCTGAAGAACTGGTCATTTTGGTAGAGCACAAAACCAATGGAGTTGTTTTTGTTTTTACTACGTAAAACTGAGTGGAGTGAAGGAGAAAGAGGGGAGAGAGAGGGAGAAAGTGAGAAAGAGAGAGAGGTGGGAGAGAAAGAGAGAGATTGTTGTTCATATCAGGACTTCATATACACAAAGAGCAGTTAAGCACTCTTGGTGAAAGCTGTATAAGGGAATTGAAGCTTGAGTTTATACACTATGTTTGTAATTATACCAACATTGGCTCACCTGGTGGGAATTTGATAACAATCTGGACATCGGTAGCACCTCCTTTGTTAGCTCTCAGTTCAGAGGTATTATAAATGAGATTCATTCTGTTGGCCACAAAATTACCAGATCTTCCTGGAGGAGATTAATTTGATTTAGAAATTTAAAGCTGAACAATATAGTGTTCCTTCTGTACCACAGGAGGTTGGTGGCACCTTAATTGGGGAGGACGGGTTCATGGTAACGGCTGGAGCGGAATCAGTGGAAAGGTATCAAATACATCAAACACGTGGTTTCCATGGTTTCCATGTGTTTTATGCCATTCCATTCGCTCCATTCCAGCCATTATTATGAGCCGTCCTCCCCTCAGCAGCCTCCACTGTTCTGTACTTGTCTGTAGTACAACAAATCAAATCCATACCAAACCTTATTGACCAACAGTAGAGGAGGAACATATGAAAAATAAGATTTTAAGAAGTTTAACCAGTCTGTTAACACAGATACAGTGGGGAGAACAAGTATTTGATACACTGCCGATTTTGCAGGTTTTCCTACTTACAAAGCATGTAGAGGTCTGTAGTTTTATCATAGGTACACTTCAACTGTGAGAGACGGAATCTAAAACAAAAATCCAGATAATCACATTGTATGATTTTTAAGTAATTAATTTGCATTTTATTGCATGACATAAGTATTTGATCACCTACCAACCAGTAAGAATTCCGGCTCTCACAGACCTGTTAGTTTTTCTTTAAGAAGCCCTCCTGTTCTCCACTCATTACCTGTATTAACGGCACCTGTTTGAACTCGTTACCTGTATAAAAGACACCTGTCCACACCCTCAATCAAACAGACTCCAACCTCTCCACAATGGCCAACACCAGAGAGTTGTGTAAGGACATCAGGGATACAATTGTAAACCTGCACAAGGCTGGGCTACAGGACAATAGGCAAGCAGCTTGGTGAGAAGGCAACAACTGTTGGCGCAATTATTAGAAAATGGAAGAAGTTCAAGATGACGGTCAATCACCCGCGGTCTGGGGCTCCATGCAAGATCTCACCTCGTGGGGCATCAATGATCATGAGGAAGGTGTGGGATCAGCCCAGAACTACACGGCTGGACCTAGTCAATGACCTGAAGAGAGCTGGGACCACAGTCTCAAAGAAAACCATTAGTAACACACCATGCCGTCATGGATAAAAATCCTGCAGCGCACGCAAGGTCCCCCTGCTCAAGCCAGCGCATGTCCAGGCCCGTCTGAAGTTTTCCAATGACCATCTGGATGATCCACAGGAGGAATGGGAGAAGGTAATGTGGTCTGATGAGACAAAAATTGAGCTTTTTGGTCTAAACTCCACTCGCCGTGTTTGGAGGAAGAAGAAGGATGAGTACAACCCCAAGAACACCATCCCAAGCGTGAAGCATGGAGGCGGAAACATCATTCTTTGGGGATGCTTTTCTGCAAAGGGGACAGGACGACTGCACCGTATTGAGGGGAGGATGGATGGGGCCATGTATCGCGAGATCATGGCCAACAACCTCCTTCCATCAGTAAGAGCATTGAAGATGGGTCGTGGCTGGGTCTTCCAGCATGACAACGACCGAAACACACAGCCAGGGCAACTAAGGAGTGGCTCCGTAAGAAGCATCTCAAGGTCCTGGAGTGGCCTAGCCAGTCTCCAGACCTGAGTCCAATAGAAAATCTTTGGAGGGAGGGGAAAGTCTGTATTGCCCAGCGACAGCCCCCAAACCTGAAGGATCTGGAGAAGGTCTGTATGGAGGAGTGGGCCAAAATCCCTGCTGCAGTGTGTGCAAACCTGGTCAAGACCTACAGGAAACGTATGATCTCTATAATTGCAAACAAAGGTTTCTGTACCAAATATTAAGTTCTGCTTTTCTGATTTATCAGATACTTATCTTATGCAATAAAATGCTAATAAATTACTTAAAAATCATACAATGTGATTTTCTGGATTTTTGTTTTAGATTCCGTCTCTCACAGTTGAAGTGTACCTATGATAAAAATTACAGACCTCTATATGCTTTGTAAGTAGGAAAACCTGCAAAATCGGCAGAGTATCAAATACTTGTTCTCCCCACTGTATAAACTATCACTTTAAATGCCAGTATGTAGGTTCACTAGCAGTCCCACCCACCAGTCGGAGCAGTAAACTGGATCCCTACTGTGTCACTTGGTACTTGGACAGACTGGACTACCAGGTTGGGCTGAACCACCAAGGACACGTTACTCTGCTGGTCCAGGGAAAACTTCTCCAGGGTCTCTGTGAGGCTGGGCGAGAAACACAGAAAAACATTAGTTTACATGCACCCATGCAGACACGCACAGAGACACACGTACACACATAAACTCAAACATATGCAGAAACACACACACACACCTCTGGACAGCGTCTCTCTGCTTTGCACTCTCCTTCCTGGCATTCAGCAGCTGACTGATGGTAGTTACAGCTGCCACTGCGATATCCTGCAACATAATCAAAACCAGGGAATTACCCACAAGTGTTCAAATCACTGCAATAACAACCTCACGTTTCTCTCCAGAACATGTCATAGACACAACTTGATTCCAAAACATGTTATACCTCTGTGATATTTACAGACAGAAGCAGAGTGTTAGCTATCTGAGCTGCTGTGGTGATGTTGTCAGCTGATAGCCGCTCTGGTTGGGAGGTCAGGATCTGAGTACTGAAGGCTAGGTCTTCTAAATCACCTGAACTGCTGGAGATCTGAATAGGGAGAGAGAATGATTTTTATTTAGTGTAGTATTGTATTGTTTTTGTATAAGTGGCAGGAACATGTTGAACTGTGAGTATATTTGGATATTAAAATTGACAATACTAACTACGTGGCTCAGTTGGTAGAGCAGGGCAATTGCAACGCCAGGGTTGTGGGTTCGATTCCCACGGGGGACCAGTATGAAAATGTATACACTCACTACTGTAAGTCACTCTGGATAAGAGTGTCTGCTAAATGACTAAATGTAATGTAAAACACAAGAAAGAAATAAAAGAATGTTCCTCATCCACTGTTAAGCAGAATAAAGGAACAGAATACATGAGCTGAAGGTAAAAGCCAGTTGTTACTGATCTTCAAACTGTAAGATCCACTCCTCATAATGATAACTGTAACTGACCCAAAGAAAGAAGAACGCAAAATTGAGACTTGTCATAAATCAGGATCATAAATAAAAAATTATATTGACTTACATTTCCTTGAATGTCACTGAGGGTCAATTCACAGTCCAACTCCACAGGATAACCAAACATCGGAGATCCAATGTCATTCGAACATTTTGCGAAGGCAGCTGGTAATCCGGCTGGAGGAACCAATATAAAAAGATACTCAAGATTTTGTGTTACCTTATACACCATTAATTTGGACTGTAACAGAATAATACATTTTGTCAGTTTAGGTGAATAAAAGTAACATACCACTGGCTGTATTCTCACCACACTCCTCTTTTGAATAAGCAGACAAGTCAACCATTGTTCTTGGGAAGGAGAATCCATCCTTGATGGTTGAAATGCAGAAATTCTCTATCGAAGTAAAATACATTTCAACATGGACCAAATGTATGACTAAACATGAAATATCCATTCTGAATGTGAGATCCAAGGAATAGTGTTGTGGACTCTGAATGTGAGATCCAGGGTTAGGTATAGTGTAAGTGTGTGGATTTACCCTCTGAACAGGTCTCTCCGGTCCACTCATCAGGACAGATACAGACTCCACTCTGCAGCTCACCACCATTGATACAGACCAGAGGAGGGGTTGTGGTGGGAGAGGTGGTGGGAGAGGTGGTGGGAGAGGTGGTTGGAAAATTGGTGGTGGGAGAGGTGGTTTTGGGGGTAGGGGTAGAGGTGGTGGGGAGAGTGGTACTGGTGATAGGGGTAGAGGTAGGGGCAGCAGTAGCTGGAGTAGTTATGTCAATGGTGGTTGGAATGGCAGAGGATGTGGTGAGATCCCTGTGAAGCAAAGAGACTGCCCCCAAAAAATATTTACCTCAGTAAACCACATAAACAAGGGTACATAGTGTCAATTGCTATAAGCATAGCAGATGATCCATGTTGTTCCAGTTTCATTGTGTTTCTGCACCAGTGTAGAAATGTTTTCTACTGTACTTTATGAGAGAAAGAAGTCTTTATCACTGCCAATAAACGGTAGACATTTGATAGCAAAAGCTACTCTGTTATCAACTGTATCTGAGACCTGACAGTAGTCTATTCACAGTATGTAAACAGCTTAACAGTAAATCTAAATAGAGTTTGGATAAAAATAAACTCTGAAACAATGTCTTTATTGATGTTATTGTATCCCTCGCAGCAAACAGACAAAACATCAGTCAATCATTGTCTATAAACCAAACTTTAAAATTCATAAACCAAACTGTAAAAACGGTAAAGTCATAAATTGGTAATACTCAATTGATAAGTTAAATGCGTCATACATTTTTGCACATCTGAAGTGAAAGCAATTTTCGTAGACAATTCTCAATCATACGAGAAACATAACAACAGCATCAAACACTGAGTATATCAAACATTAGGAACACCTTCCTAATATTGAGTTTTTCAGCGGCAGGGAGACTAGTCAGGATCGAGGCAAAGATGAACGGAGCAAAGTACAGAGAGATCCTTGATGATAACTTGCTCCAGAGCATTCAGGACCTCAGACTGGGGTGAAGGTTCACCTTACAAGCAGATAACGACCCTAAGCACACAGCCAAGACAATGCAGGAGTTGCTTTGGGACAAGTCTCTGAATATCCTTGAGTGGCCCAGCCAGAGCCCGGACAGAGCCCATCGAACATCTCTGGAGAGACCTGAAAATAGCTGTACAGAAATGCTCCCCTTCCAAATTGACAGAACTTGAGAGGATCTGCAGAGAAGAATGGAATAACTCCCCAAATACAGGTGTGCCAAGCTTGTAGCGTCATACCTAAGACTCGATGCTGTAATATCTGGCTAAGGTGTTTTAACAAAGTACTGAGTAAAGGGTCTGAATACTTAAGTAAAAATAATATTTCAGTTTTTTATTTTTTATTAATCAGCAAAAATGTCTAAAAACCTGTTTTTGCTTTGTCATTATGTGGTATTGTGTGTATATTGATGAAGAACAAAAACAATTTAATCGATTTTAGAATAAGGCTGTAACGTAACAAAATGTGAAAAAAGTTAAGGGGTCTGAATACTTTCCGAAAGCACTGTATGTCATGGAAAGGGCATGTGTTCTTAATGTTTTGTCCACTCAGTGTACATCTGAACATCTTAAATCACCCTGAATAATTCAAATGTAGTGCAAGTCTTACCTGTAGCAAAGACAGCCATAATCCATAGCTCCTTCATCTCTGCTGTTTCCAGGCATGCAGTGTAAGCAGACTGCACATTATTAGGATGTCTGTTGGTCTTATGCTGCTCTGCTCTTCACCTGTCAGGACCAGTCAACCAATAGAATTATCTCTATGCAAAACATTCTTGGTTGCAGCTGGGAAGGTACAGTACATGTTTCGGTAAACAGAACAACTTTGTTCCACTAGAGCAGGTGTAATTAGATTTCCTGATTAGAGGGGAATAATATTTTTGAAAAGCAATGGAACTGGCTTGGAGGTCTGGATTAGAATTTGAGGGCACTAGACGGTAGACTTCTCTTGAACAAGGTTTCCCAAACTCGGTCCTGGGGCCTACCTGGGTGCATGTTTTGGTTTTTGCACTAGCACTACACAGTTAATTCAAATAACCAACTCATCGTCAAGGTTTGGTTATTTGAATCAGCTATGTAGTGCTAGAACAAAAACCAAAATGGGAAAGGCTGTTCTAGAGCATAGGTACTATGCTGAGGTGCATGTAACACAAAGCTCATCGTATACTGAGAGTAAACAGTTCCAATGAAAGGCACTTGTTTCTAAAGGAACCATGGTAATAGGAAAGATTAACCCAACTGCAGAGATGACAAATGGTGCCTTTACATTGTTGTGATTAATTCATGTAATTAATGAAATAGACAATAGATGCAAAGCTGCCGCAGCATACCCATTTTATTGTTATTTAACAATGTACATGTCATTTAGAAACAATTGAATTGTTGAGTACTGTCAACATGAACATGTGCATTGACACCAGCACACAACCATATGGGCTCAATCTGACCACTGCTCTTCCCTTCTCTGAACCCTTTCCCTGTTCCTTTACAGTTCAGGAAGGCTCCTCTCATTAAGGCCACATCATGCCCTGACCTAGTCATGGGGAGGTCCCAGTAATATCTCCTTCCTCCTGAAGTGTACAGTCCTTCACTACTTCACCCACAAATCTAAAAACATTGGATTCACAACCGGGAACATCTCCACACCCCCGTAGATGAGCGGCGCTATGCAGAAGAGCCCAGCACTGGTCATGGAGATCACCAGGTAGCTGATGTTGTTTTTGGGCAGGGCCATGAAGCTGAAGAGGGAGGGGATGATACTGAGCAGGTAGGGGTACTCCCACTGGTAGGGAGCAGCCACCACGCTGTGGGACACCAGGTTCAGCTGGGTCACCGTCACCTGGGCAGCTAAGAGGAGCCAGATCATGTGCACATAAAAAGGGCAGACGAGCCATGTCAGCCCTTCACTCACTGTTACCAGTCAGTGTACATCCTGAGAACCCTCCGCTGATGCCAAACATGAGGGATGGTTCGCACACAACAGCTCACTGAGATGTGTTCACTTACTTTGACTCTAACCGACATGCAAAATAAAAGTATGCAAAATAGAAGTATACAGTCTGTTGCTATTTGCAGTCCAACCAAGGTGCTTGGCCCTAATGAAGGCTCAAAGGCTGAACTCATTGTTTTTAATAATAAAGAAACACTTTTTATTGAACTGTCACTTTTTTTGGCAAAATGTATAGTAGTTCTCCAAGAATGTAGCCCTATATAATATAATATGCCATTTAGCAGATGCTTTTATCCAAAGCGACTTACAGTCATGTGTGCATACATTTTTACGTATGGGTGGTCCCGGGGATTGAACCCGGGACCACCCATTAATAATAAAGAGACACTTTTTATTGAACTGTCACTTTTTTCCCTATAATTGTGGGCAAAATGTTTAGCAGTTCTCTAAGAATGTACCCCTAAATGAACCTTATGAAACAAATGAACCTTGAATTCTTGAAATTAGACATACAGTCTATAAGCGAAAGTGAATATGCTAAAAGTGTTTTTATAAACATCTCTACCTATCTGCACATTAATGAGGAAGACCGGTGAACAGTTTAGATGGACCATTCCACTATCCATAAGAAATCCCCCTTTAGAGGAAGAGTATTGGCGCCACAACATGGCAGTTGAAGGTAGAGACAGAGGAGGCTTCGTCAACATCTAATCATATTTTATTTGTCACATGCTTCGTGAACAACAGGTGTAGACTAACAGTGAAATGCTTACTTATGGGTCCTTTTCCAACAATGCAGAGTTAAACATCAAAAATAGACATAGTGACAGAAGGAATATATACACAGTGACATGCATACTTCAATGCATTGAGACTTACTAATGGTGGGAATGTGATACACCGCTGGGTACCTAATGAGTAGTGTTGCAAAATTCCAGTAACTTTCAATAAATTCCCTGGTTATCCAAAAATCATGGTTTGAGGATTCAGGATTTCCTGCTTATTCCTTCCTGACACAGGGAAACCTCCAACCAGGATTTTGGGAAAACCATGTAATTTATTGTAAATTCATGGACTATTGCAACCCTACTAAGGAGATATCCTAACTGTCATATATAGTGACAATAATAGTGCCTGTTGAGGTAGAGGAAAACCAAATCATATGTAAATAAGAATTAGTATAAACTCTACATCAGACTTTGTTTGAGGAGCACAACGCAGATATACAGTACAGTGTGAACTTCATAATTCCTGGTGACATCAACATCACCTCTTTAGGTCACAGTCATTCTTTAGGCAACTACTGTAATCTTGTTTTTCCTAGGTCTAGTTTAGGCTAGTATCGATTGGATATGGGCCCGCGATCCCATTCAATCCGGCCCAGAATAATTCATTTCATTCTTCTGATTATTTTTATTATTTTTATCTCAAACGACAGTGAAATGACTCAAACCAAATCGAAATTGTGTTGAAATGATAATGGATCAACATTTATAGTCTCTTCACTCTGCCCAGCTTGCTAAAAGTAATCTTAACAAAACCTAGACATTCAGGCAGCCTGGAAAATTCCAAAAGCGCTGGATAGAGGACTATCTTTAGCAAATGTTGACTGTGAGGAAGTATAATATCTAAAATACATCGCTGTCGGCTCACCTGACAGGTACTCGCCACCCTGTGCCTTCTATGAGCCGGACGACACTGTAATCGCTACTCCTTCTTCCAAGCGGGCTATCATGTGCCTTTTACTGAGGAGTGGCTTCCGTCTGCAGGGATGGTTGTCCTTCTGGAAGGTTCTCCCATCTGACCACCGGGTTCTTGGTCACCTCCCTCACCAAGGCCCTTCTCTCCCAGTTGCTCAGTTTGGCCAGGCGGCCAGCTCCAGAAAGAGTCTTTGTGGTTCCAAACTTCTTCCATTTAAGAATGATGGAGGCCAATGTCTTCTTGGAGACCTTCAATACTGCAGAAATGTTTTTCATTCTTCCTCAACCTTTCATACCCCCCTCTGACATGCCTTCTTTCTTCCTCAGCCTTTCATACCTCCCCATGACATGCCTGGTTTAGTCCTCATCCTTTCATACCTCCTTCTGACATGCCTGTTTTCTTCCTCAGCATTTCATACCTCCTTCTGACATGCCTGGTTTCTTCCTCAGCCTTTCATACCTCCCCCTGACATGCCTGGTTTAGTCCTCAGCCTTTCATACCTCCCCCTGACATGCCTAGTTTAGTCCTTATCCTTTCATACCACCCCCTGACATACCTGTTTTCTTCCTCAGCCTTTCATACCTCCTTCTGACATGCCTGGTTTCTTCCTCAGCCTTTCATACCACCCCCTGACATACCTGTTTTCTTCCTCAGCCGTTCATACCTCCCTCTGACATGCCTGCTTTCTTCTTCAGCCTTTCATACCTCCCTCTGACATGCCTGCTTTCTTCCTCAGCCTTTCATACCTCCCTCTGACATGCCTGCTTTCTTCCTCAGCCTTTCAGACCTCCCTCTGACATGCCTGCTTTCTTCCTCAGCCTTTCATACCTCCCTCTGACATGCCTGCTTTCTTCCTGAGCCTTTCATACCTCCCTCTGACATGCCTGCTTTCTTCCTGAGCCTGTCATACCTCCTTGATCTCTGGCTGGCGAACCCTCTCATCCTTGCTGTCCCGCAGCATCAGAGCCTGACCTGCTTTGTTGCCTTGTACTACCACAGATGTAATTGGCAGCTGGAGCTTGTTGCCTGAGCTATATAGGCTGGCGGAGCAGAAGCTTTGTAGCCCTTTCCTGCAGTCAATGACCAAAAGTGCCCTCTTTGGCCTCATGGGTGGAATGTTATTAATCATTTCATAATTAATACGTTTTTCATTTTATGAGGATGAAAATCTGGTGTTTCTATGTCAAACAGTTTTGTTATATTTCAGTCTTCTGTGATGTATATAAAGTGTAATATTAGGATGGAAACTCAAAATGGCATAGATTTCAACTCTATATCTGGCATTGTACAGGAGTCTTCTTTTTTTAAGCCCATAACCATGTGTGTGTGGTGTATACTGTTGTTTGAAGGTAGATTTGTTACCAACCAAGAATCACTCTGTGTGACCCTGATTTTGCCCACTGCAGTAAAAGGTTCATACATTTTAAGTGCATCCTCTGTAAAGATCGAACGTGGCCCGCAGGGAAAATTATGTAGTTTGACATCCCTAGGCTACACTGTCTAAAGCTATTTTCTGAGATATTGTGTAAAGTAGTGTAATTTCTCACAAAAAATACTGAAACAAACATTCAATTCAAAGAGAATAATCACAGTTTTATTCAAAACAGTTATATTTCAAAAAACACATACAGTATGTATATACAGTATGTGCATAGCCAAAAAATCCTTGGACAACACAACTTCTGAGGGAATTTACAGTAAAAATACATTGATACAAAATGGTGTGTATTATTCTGTATATTAAAGGAAATAGTGGCGGTATGTGAGATATTTTACAACAGAGGTTAAACTTGCAGCCCATCAGTTATATGTCTGTGAGGAACAAGGTGGAAATGACAGATCAGTGTCCAGCTGTGTGTATGATTCTACTTTTTCACTTTGCTCGCCTCGCCATAGACTGAACCTCTTGGTGTGAAGAGGGATCCCAGCGCTAGAGACAGATTTCAAAGCACTTGACATATTTTTCTTGACAATTGCTGTTCTTGCTGTGAACAGAATGAAAACATGCAAGCCCTGTGGAGCGAAAACAAAAACACAAAGACGTTATCAAGTATTTTCAGGAACACACACGTACAAACAAAAGGTAGCGTTTCTATAAAGAGCAGCAGAATTTATTAATGTTTAGTAGGTGTCTAGTTTTCAATCATGTCTGGATTCTGAGGTACAATAGTACACTAGTCTTTGTATTTAACATTTGAGTCATTTAGCAGACTCTCTTATCCAGAGCGACTTACAGTAGTGAGTGCATACATTTACTACCTGAGTGGTGGTGAGTACACAGAAGGAGATGTTGAGTATGGTGTATATGGTCTGGTTCTGTGTAATGAGCAACAGATAGCCCAGGATCCAGGAGAGACCGAGCACCACAGCCAGAGAAAAGCTACTGAGGAACTTCTTCTTCATCGATGTGTGTCTTGTACTGGGAAATATAACCAACATGCTTAGACTGCGGTCATAGACTGCTGTAATGCTGTGGTAAAATAACAGTATGCTTCCAATGACTGAGTGGGTTAGAGCATGGTGCTTATTAAATAGTATGAATTGGTTACTAATGACTGAATTAATAATAAAAAAAAGCATGCATTTTATATATAAAACGTTTTAATTGAAAGACAATACAAAATTAACAAGCTCATTAGTATTTAACATTTATTTATAGTATTTAGCATTTAAATTAAGACTGATCTTAATGACTACAACGTTCTACTTTGTGCCCCCAAAATGCCCCCATTAATGTTACCTGGTTATATGTGGGTTGGTATATGTGGGTTGGTCTTGGATGTGGTAACTACAAAATACACCAACACCACCATGTTGAAGATAAGCATGAACGCCACAGGGATCAGGAACCCCCAAAACATTGGCAGCTTGAAGTCAAAGTTCCCCTTTGGATCGAGGGCAGCAAGCCAGCAACTGAGAGATCAAATTAATGAGTTAGAGAGTGGGACTTTGTGACAGACAAAACAGGACGCCAGTGATTTGAATAACGTGGTATAAAGTAAACAAGAAACCTTTCAACACCATGGATCATTCTTTTAGTTTTTTACAACTTTTTAAATTGCTCGTTGCCATCGTTAAAAGGATGTAATACGAACATTGACAGGGAAAACCTTTTACAGTATGAGTTATAACATTTTATACAGCAATTGGGCCACATGTATATTGGTAGTACAGTACAGTATAATACAATAGAGTTCAGTTCAGTTCATGTGAGCGATATCCATCACTTCCATGTACCCCACACTCTGCCCATGCACTGAAAATGCACCCTGTGATTGGTCAGATGCTCCAAGCTAGCCCAGCACTGGCTAGTCGGGTCCGCTGCATGGACTTTCTAGCGTACCAGTATTAGCCGGGCCTGAATTGTGTTTTTTCCAGTGTCAGAGCGCGGGTAGACATGTGTGCATGGGATGCGTGATTACAAAAATCATCCCTATGTGCATCTTCTCCTGTGTGTGAATAAAGTTCCTGTGTGTGTTAACTCTTGGACTGCCTTACTCCTCTCTCACCGGGGGTGGTATCAGTGGGTCACAAACCAGGAAATACAGTGAGGGAAAAAAGTATTTGATCCCCTGCTGATTTTGTATGTTTGCCCACTGACAAAGACATGATCAGTCTATAATTTTAATGGTAGGTTTATTTGAACAGTGAGAGACATAATAACAACAAAGAAATCCAGAAAAACACATGTCAAAAATGTTATAAATTGATTTGCATTTTAATGCGGGAAATAAGTATTTGACCACTCTGCAAAACATGACTTACTACTTGGTGGCAAAACCCTTTTTGGCAATCACAAGGTCAGACGTTTCTTGTAGTTGGCAACCAGGATTGCACACATCTCAGGAGGGATTTTGTCCCACTCAGTGGCGGCTCCTGAAAAAATTCTCAGGGGGGGCAATTTTTCTGATGATTTAGGTGACCTACACACATTTTTAAAAAGATATGTCCAGCAACAACATGAAGACAGGGGCAGCATATAAGTCAATACCAGAAGCATTTATTGACTGATCTCAAAAGTGTTGGCTTACCAGGGTTGGTGGAGCCCTCAGTTTCATCTTTGCCTCGCAAAGCTAACTCAAACACTCCGCAAAACTTCACACACTGGATTAGCCGGCTGAGGATGTGGCGGTTCTTGCTAATGTCGTAGTAAATATATTTGTTATAGTGAATATGGAATATGATATGTTGAGTAAAATGTTGTGCTAAGATCTATTTAGGTCAGGAGCTGGTTATAAGTTATGTTCCTATCCAATAACAATGGACAAAAGGGTCCTATCTTGTCAGCCTTGTCAGTTTCAGTTCTCCAGTAAACTTGTGATTATCAACACTAACCTCATCGTTGTGGCGGCGGACAGCTAGCCTGTATCCCTCATCCAGTTGAGTGGGAATGTTCACTCTCCCCAAAGCAGACAATCTCAAACAGCAATCCATGTGGGTCTTTGACAGCTCATGTTTCTTAATCTTTCCTGAAAGATGGTGCATGTCCGTTACACACCAGTCGCTGTCCAAGCGGTGCTGTCTGCCGTGCCGCCTTCAGGGTGAAAGAGTAAGCAGGGGGTAGCAGAAGACTGCATTAGCTACATCGCAGCCTGCTAGCCAGGTTTTTCGTTCGTACCAATTTTTGGAAAATCCTCGGGTGTAGGACTTCCCCCCTTTAGTAGAAACCTGTTGAATTATTAAATTTGGTCTGGGAGGTCCTAATTGTTTCGTTGCCAATTTATCTTCATTTGTTCGCCGACAAAAAGTAACTTATTTCAAAGAGACAATCGAGTTGCACTGAACGCTATAGCCATCTTGATAGTAGTACGTGAATTGATTGATGAGGCTACCCGCTCTTTTCTTAGTTACGTTCATGGTTATGTTACGTATGACGAAAGCGCGTAAGTGCAAGCCCTCAGAAACCCATAGAGATTGTATTGAAAGCTCTGATATTTGAAAAAAATAGATTTTACATGGGAGTCTATGACAGACTTCTGGGCGATTTTCAACCTGACTGAAATCGCCCCAAAAGGGGGGGGCATTTGAAGCATGACTTTAGCCTGATTGGACATTTAGTGGCACTGTGGCAGATCAGACGTCTAGATTACAACACTGATAACTACTGTTGCCGTGATATAATTGATTAGAAAAAAAATCCCTTCCTTTTCCCGCTTGGCAGTGCGTCGCCCATATCGCCCTATTGAACACACCGCCCCTGGTCCCACTCCTCTTTGCAGATCTTCTCCAAGTCATTAAGGTTTCGAGGCTGACGTTTGGCAACTCGAACCTTCAGCTCCCTCCACAGATTTTCTATGGGATTAAGGTCTGGAGACTGGCTAGGCCACTCCAGGACCTTAATGTGCTTCTTCTTGAGCCACTCCTTTGTTGCCTTGGCTGTGTGTTTTGGGTCATTGTCATGCTGGAATACCCACCCACGACCCATTTTCAATGCCCTGGCTGAGGGAAGGAGGTTCTCACCCAAGATTTGACGGTACATGGCCCCGTCCATCGTCCCTTTGATGCGGTGAAGTTGTCCTGTCCCCTTAGCAGAAAAACACCCCCAAAGCATAATGTTTTCACCTCCATGTTTGACGGTGGGGATGGTGTTCTTGGGATCATAGGCAGTATTCATCCTCCTCCAAACATGGCGAGTTGAGTTGATGCCAAAGAGCTCGATTTTGGTCTCATCTGACCACAACACTTTCACCCAGTTCTCCTCTGATTCATTCAGATGTTCATTGGCAAACTTCAGACGGGCCTGTATATGTGCTTTCTTGAGCTGGGGGACCTTGCGGGCGCTGCAGGATTTCAGTCCTTCACGGTGTACTGTGTTACCAATTGTTTTCTTGGTGACTATGGTCCCAGCTGCCTCCCGTGTAGTTCTGGGCTGATTCCTCACCGTTCTCATGATCATTGCAACTCCACGAGGTGAGATCTTGCATGGAGCCCCAGGCCGAGGGAGATTGACAGTTCTTTTGTGTTTCTTCCATTTGCGAATAATCGCACCAACTGGTGTCACCTTCTCACCAAGCTGCTTGGCGATAGTCTTGTAGCCCATTCCAGCCTTGTGTAGGTCTACAATCTTGTCCCTGACATCCTTGGAGAGCTCTTTGGTCTTGGCCATGGTGGAGAGTTTGGAATCTGATTGATTGATTGCTTCTGTGGACAGGTGTCTTTTATACAGGTAACAAGCTGAAATTAGGAGCACTCCCTTTAAGAGTGTGCTCCTAATCTTAGCTCGGTACCTGTATAAAAGACACCTGGGAGCCAGAAATCTTTCTGATTGAGAAGGGGGTCAAATACTTATTTCCCTCATTAAAATGAAAATCAATTTATAACATTTTTGACATGCGTTTTTCTGGATTTTTGTTTTGTTATTTTGTCTCTCACTGTTCAAATAAACCTACAATTAAAATTATAGACTGATAATTTCTTTGTCAGTGGGCAAACATACAAAATTAAAGGACAGATAATGTTGTTGTTATGTCCTGGTAGATTAGCATGCAGACATATACAGATTATATACTACACATACATCCTCTAAAGACAGAACATCACTATACAAGTCGCTTTGAAGTTCTATTTTAGGCTGAATAAAATATAACCTAGCATTCGTTTTGGTTCAAGGAGCCCAGGGATAATGCCAGCCAAAGCTTTTGAAACAACTAAATACTTTATTTTTCTCCAAGCTGTCCTACCCCATCCGATGGCCACGGTACAGGCTGTGAAGTGTGACGGGCTGGTGGCCAGGCTGTTTCTGATCATCAGGAAGACATGTGTGGCATACAGCGTGTTCCAGGTGAACGTCCCCAACAGGAAGTACTGCAGCAGGACTGTGACTGCAGTACAGGGGCCTCTGTCCCGCTCTGTGTGTGTGTCGGACGTGGGGAGAATGTTGGCCTCCTGTATTTCAGGTTTCTCCGGCTGTTTATGAGGGTTGTCCACTCCCAACATGAAGAGGAGGGTGAAGATCAGGAGACACACGCAGACGCTCACTAATAGGACAGTTGGGTTGGTTTTGCGTGATTTCCTGGGGATAGGTGATAGACAACACTATGTTAGGGAAGTTAGATGCCTTGCTATGGATGTGTTGGTTCATTAATAGTGGGTTTCATAATGGTTTCACCTATCAAGTCGTTTTGGATCAGACAAAGGGCTTCTTTACACTATTGAGATGCACCCAATATGTTGAATTGGTTCTGGAATACTGTAGGATCTTACCTGGGTCACGATCTGGAATGTTATTGTATATTTAGAAATGGTTCTGGAAGCCTGTAGGATCTTACTTGGTTGCGATCTGGAATGTTATTGTATATTTAGAAATGGTTCTGGAACCCTGTAGGATCTTACCTGGTTGCAATCTGGAATGTTATTGTATATTTAGAAATGGTTCTGGAAGCCTGTAGGATCTTACTTGGTTGCGATCTGGAATGTTATTGTATATTTAGAAATGGTTCTGGAACCCTGTAGGATCTTACCGGGTCACCATCTGGAATGTTATTGTATATGTTGAATTGGTTCTGGAACCCTGTAGGATCTTACCTGGTTGCGATCTGGAATGTTATTGTTAAACTCAACCCTATGATGGACATGGAGCATCCCAATGTGGTGATCCAGTTTAGAACTTCAGCATATTTAAAATCATTCCTGAACGACTGTAGAAAGAAAAGAAAAAGAAAAATTCAACACTAAGTTTGTCACAGTCATACTGTATAAAGTCATCTCCCTCATGTGTCTGGATATGCTGCGGTAAACTATAGGTCAGCGGTTCCCACACTAGGGGTCGCGACCTGATGTGGGTTCGCCTGATATGAAAATGCGATCGCAGGAGAATTTTCAAAATCATAAAAAAAAAAAAATATATATATATATATATATATATATATATATAATAGTAATTTGTATAAAATATTATAATATTGTCTTTGTATCTCAAAATCATTGTAATGTGGTTAATCTTAAAAATCTAAATGAAAATTATTCAAATCTAAAACATAAAATTCAACCAGAGAGCAAAATTCAACCAGAGAGCGCCCTTAGATCGTGGGAAAAGGCCGCACTTGACAGCTCCACTTGAATCATTCCCACTTAAGATGACCACATTTAAAATACACAAATGCGGGACAACAGGATGATTTTGCGGGACAGTGTAACCTACCCTATACCTAATTTAGAAATAGGCCAATGTATCATCGCTGTCAATTGTGAATGATAATTCTTCACGTTTTATTTTTTTGCCCGCACTATAAAAACGGTTATGTCGGTCTGCTAATACAGGACTAGTAAAGGCCCAATGCACTACTTTAGTGAAAATATGTATTATTATTATTTTGTCATTGTGATTTTTCACGGGGTGCTGCAGCACCCTACTTCCCACTGCTATGATAATATATTTCAGTCTAATGTGGCTGTTTACCTACTTTTCTAGCTCTTTGTAAGTAGTTAGGAGGCCTAACTATGAGATATTGTTGAACTTGCAGCCAATCAATTAGATGTTTTATACAATCTGAGAGTAACAAGGTGGAAATTAACTGTCATGAGCGCAATGTGACTGCAAGAGACAGGTTGGAATGTCTGACTGAAATACTGGACAAATCAAAGTTTTTTCTACAATTGGTGGCGTTTGAAATTGTTGATAAAATGCGGGACATGATTGTTTAGTTGCGGGACAAAGGGCCAAAATGCAGGACTGTCCCGCACAGTCTGGGACATGTAGTGACCCTATTCCCAGGTGAATGGCTAGGCCCACTACAGAATGAAACCACACACTATTTCAGAGAAATTACCACCACAATCAATATGGTGAAAACAAGGTGTGGGGAGGCCGAGGCACAGAAACACTAATCAATACCTTTGTCAGATAACACTGTAAAATGAAGAATTTATGCTATAGCTAGCAATCCAAATGAAACCTACAGAACCACTCAAATACTCCCCAGCTTATGCTTTCCAAATGGACGTTAGTTGTGAGGGCCGAGATGCCCATGCATATTATTTTGTTCGCTACCTGACGGGGGATGCTATTCACGAGGACATATTGTTCTGTCTCACGATTCTCAAGCATGAAACTGTACAGAGGATGCGCTGCATGGCTATACTGTAGAAAAACAGATTCCATGGTAACGAATGGTAAAAAAAATAAAAAATAAAGACTTGACTTTCTGTGTAATGAAAAGAAAATGTGTCTCCTTCCCTTTGTAACTGACATATTTGGGAAACTGAACGAACTGAACGCAAGCATGCGTGGGGAAATACAAAAACATTCTACAGGTGAGTGACCGAATCAGTGGATTCAGAGGAAAGACTTCTTATTGGAGAGAAATCTGTTTGACTGTGATCCTGCCTCAGTTGACATGCCTGTAAGTGAAATCGAAAGCTGATCGAGCCGTCATATGACCGAATGCTGCAGATAACGCATTTTGGTTCCTCACTCAAAGGGAATACCCTGCCGTCTACCTCCGAGCATTAAAACTCATGGTACCTTTTGCCCGCTAATATCTGTGTGAGGCTGGATTTAGTGCACTTGTCTGCATTAAAACCAAATATCGATCCAGGTTGGAAGTGACAGCAGAGATGAGGTGGGCACTGTCAACCACACCCCCTGACTTTGAGAAGCTCTGACGCGACATGCATCATGTCTCTGATCTCATCATCTCATAAGAGATATTATGTCAGACCACTTTGCTATTGACTGTCATAGCCCCACATAAAAAATATGTGATGATGAGTTGAGAATACAATCAGAAATACTGTTAGAATGTTTTGCAATTAACTGTCATAATAAAAAAGTAAACATAGGCTCTTAATTACAAAAAAACGAATTCACATGTTTGGGGTCATGAGAGTTTTCAGATGGTGACGTGGGCCAAAAAAATTTGGGAACCCCTTCAATAGGTCAAAGTGTGGTCAGTTAAAGGGAGATGAAGGCAGCTAGCTACTCACCATGAGCACAGCGAAGTTAGTAGTGTGATTACAGAAACATTGCAGGCCGTCTTCTGAGTGGTTGACTTTGGAGCAGCCAGAGGTGCTCCAGTCTTTCAACGTGTAGTTCCACGACACGCAGGCAAAGTCATAGAGGGAGGCCTTGGAGACAGCCTGAGAAGTGAGAACAGAAATAAACTCTCTGTAAAATGGATAACTTAGATCAGGGGTGTCAAACTCATTCTAGTGTCTGCAGGTTTTTGGTTTTTCCTTTCAATTGAAGACCTAGACAATCAGATGAGGGGAGTTCCTTACAAGAGAGGAGAAAGAACCCACAGCCACTCGACCCTCCGTGGAATGAGTTTGACACGTGACTTAGATAATGGAAAACTTCCCATTACGTTTCCCAGAGAATTTGGACCACTATGTGTTTACTGAGTCCAAGATAAATCTTACTGTAGGCTTGAAGAGCATCTCAACATGCAACCCAGACACTTGTCCCAGGTTAGCAGAGATGACCCTTCTGCTGGTTCCTGAAGAAGCTCTGAAAGTCCTGGACCTGAAGAACCGGTCGTTTTGGTAGAGCACAAAACCAATGGAGTAGTTTGTGTTTTTATTACGTAAATCTGAGTGGAGTGAGGGAGAAAGAGAGAGAGAGAGAGAGAGAGAGAGAGAGAGAGAGAGAGAGAGAGAGAGAGAGAGAGAGAGAGAGATTGGTGATCTAAACATTTGGCATTGCTGACCTGATTTCGGAGACCACAAACAGCAGTTAAGTGCTCTCTGTGTTATCGGTAAGAGAAAATTGAAGCTTGAGTTCATACACCATGTTGGTATACCAACATTGGCTCACCTGGTGAGAATTTGATAGCAATCTGGACATCGGTAGAACCGCCGTTGTCAGCTATCAGTTCAGAGGTATTGGTGTTGAGATGAATTCTGTTGGCCACAAAATTACCAGATCTTCCTGGAGAAGGAGATGAATTTGATTTAGCAATTTAAAGCATCACAATATATTGTTACTTCTACAACTAGTTTAACCAGTCTGTCAACACGGATATAAACTATCACTTTAAAAAACACACTGTAGGCTCACTAGCAGTCCCACCCACCAGTCAGAGCACTAAACTGGATCCCTACTGTGTCACTTGGTACTTGGACAGACTGGACTACCAGGTTGGGCTGAACCACCAAGGACACGTTACTCTGCTGGTCCAGGGAAAACTCCTCCAGGGTCTCTGTGAGGCTGGGAGAGAAACACAGAAAAACATTAGTTTACATGCACCCATGCAGACACGCACAGAGACACACGTACACACATAAACTCAAACATATGCAGAAACACACACACACACCTCTGGACAGCGTCTCTCTCCTGTGTAGTCTCCCCACTGGCATTCAGCAGCTGACTGATGGTAGTTACAGCTGCCACTGCGATGTCCTGCAACATGATCAAAACCAGGGGATGACCCTCAAGTGTTCAAATCACTGTAATAACAACCTCACGTTTATCTCCAGAACATGTCATAGTCACAACTTGATTTGAAAACATGTTATACCTCTGTGATATTTACAGACTGGAGCAGCGTGTTAGCTATCTGAGCTGCTGTGGTGATGCTGTCAGCTGATAGCCGCTCTGGTTGGGAGGTCAGGATCTGAGTACTGAAGGCTAGCTGTGCTAAAGACCTTTACTGCTGGAGATCTGAATAGGGAAAGAGAATGATTTTTATTTATTTTAGCATTGTATTGTTTTCAAACAGAACGTTGTATAAGTGGCAGCAACATGCTGAACTGTGAGTACATTGGGATATAAAAATTGCCAATACTAATTATGTGGCTCAGTTGTTAGAGCAAGGCGCTTGCAACACTAGGGTTGTAGTTTCGATTCCCACGGGGGATCAGTAAGAAAGAGTAGGAAAATGTATGCACTTACTCAGTGGCGGCTCCTGAAAAAATTCTCAGGGGGGGCAATTTTTCTGATGATTTAGGTGACCTACACACATTTTAAAAAAGATATGTCCAGCAACAACATGAAGACAGGGGCAGCATATAAGTCAATACCAGAAGCATTTATTGACTGATCTCAAAAGTGTTGGCTTACCAGGGTTGGTGGAGCCCTCAGTTTCATCTTTGCCTCGCAAAGCTAACTCAAACACTCCGCAAAACTTCACACACTGGATTAGCCGGCTGAGGATGTGGCGGTTCTTGCTAATGTCGTAGTAAATATATTTGTTATAGTGAATATGGAATATGATATGTTGAGTAAAATGTTGTGCTAAGATCTATTTAGGTCAGGAGCTGGTTATAAGTTCTGTTCCTATTCAATAACAATGGACAAAAGGGTCCTATCTTGTCAGCCTTGTCAGTTTCAGTTCTCCAGTAAACTTGTGATTATCAACACTAACCTCATCGTTGTGGCGGCGGACAGCTAGCCTGTATCCCTCATCCAGTTGAGTGGGAATGTTCACTCTCTCTCTCACAATCTCAAACAGCTATCCATGTGGGTCTTTGACAGCTCATGTTTCTTAATCTTTCCTGAAAGATGGTGCATGTCCGTTACACACCAGTCGCTGTCCAAGCGGTGCTGTCTGCCGTGCCGCCTTCAGGGTGAAAGAGTAAGCAGGGGGTAGCAGAAGACTGCATTAGCTACATCGCAGCCTGCTAGCCAGGTTTTTCGTTCGTACCAATTTTTGGAAAATCCTCGGGTGTAGGACTTCCCCCCTTTAGTAGAAACCTGTTGAATTATTAAATTTG
The DNA here is from genome assembly GCF_020615455.1 of Coregonus clupeaformis. Classification (NCBI taxonomy): domain Eukaryota; kingdom Metazoa; phylum Chordata; class Actinopteri; order Salmoniformes; family Salmonidae; genus Coregonus; species Coregonus clupeaformis. The sequence goes on along the minus strand of NW_025534539.1, from coordinate 150,669 downwards.
GTCTGGGAGGTCCTAATTGTTTCGTTGCCAATTTATCTTCATTTGTTCGCCGACAAAAAGGAACTTCTTTCAAAGACACAATCGAGTTGCACTGAAGCCTAGCCATTTTGATAGTAGTAGTGAATTGATTGACGCTGCTACCCGCTCTTTTCTTAGTTACGTTCATGGTTATGTTACGTATGACGAAAGCGCCGTAAGTGCAAGCCCTCAGAAACCCATAGAGATTGTATTGAAAGCTCTGATATTTGAAAAAAATAGATTTTACATGGGAGTCTATGACAGACTTCTGGGCGATTTTCAACCTGACTGAAATCGCCCCAAAAAGGGGGGGCATTTGAAGCACGACTTTAGCCTGATTGGACATTTAGTGGCACTGTGGCAGATCAGACGTCTAGATTACAACACTGATAACTACTGTTGCCGTGATATAATTGATTAGAAAAAAAATCCCTTCCTTTTCCCCGTTTGGCAGTGCGTCGCCCATATCGCCCTATTGAACACACCGCCCCTGCACTTACTACTGTAAGTTGCTCTGGATAAGAGCGTCTGCTAAACGACTAAATGTAAGGTTACACACAATAAAAATAAAATCCTCATTAACTGTTAAGCAGAATACAACAGGTGTAGACTTTACTGTGAAATGCATACTGACGAGCCCTTTCCCAACAATGCAGAGTTAAAAATTATGAAAATTAGCACCCAAGGAAATAGTAACAATAAAATAAAAATAATGAAGCTATATACAAGGAGTACCGGTAGTTGAGTTGGTTGAGGTAAATGACCCAAAGACTGGTCATAAATCGAGACTGGTCATAAATCAGGTTCATAAAAAATATGCCTATTGACATACGTCTTCTTTAATGCCACTGAGGGTTAATTCACACTGCAGATTGTGAGGAGGACCAAACGTCGGAGAGCCAGTGTCATTCAAACATCTTGCTGAGGCTTCTGGTAAACCGGCTGGAGGAACAAAGACAAATAGATACTCAAGATTTTGTTTTACCTAATACAACATTAATTAGGACTGTAACATTTTTGTCATTTTAGGTGAATAAAAGTAACATACCACTGGTTGTATCCTCACCACACAATTGTTCTGAATAAGCAGACCAGCCAACCGTTGTTCTTGGGAAGGAGAATTCATAATTGATGGATGAATTGCAGAAATTCCCTATCGAAGTAAAATGCATTTCAACATGGACCAAATGTATGACTGCAGACATGAAATATATATTCTGAATGTGAGATCCAGGGAATAGTGTTGTGGACTGTGAATGTGAGATCCAGGGTTAGGAGTAGTGAAGTAGTGTGTGCTGTGAATGTGAGATCCAGGGTTAGGTATAGTAGTGTAGTTGTTTAGTCTGAATGTGAGATCCAGGGTTAGGTATAGTAGTGTGGAATTGTGGAGTGGTGTCTGAATGTGAGATCGAGGGTTATGTATACTGTAATTGTGTGGACGTACCCTCTGAACAGGTCTCTCCAGTCCACTCATCAGGACAGATACAGACTCCACTCTGCAGCTCACCACCATTGATACAGACCAGAGGAGTGATTGTGGTGGTAGAGGTGATGGTAGAGGGGGTGGTAGAGGTGATGGTGGAGGTTGTGGGGAGAGTGGTACCGGTTTTGCTTGTAAGTGGAGGATGTTCAGTAGTTGGAGTGTCGGTAGTTGGACAGTCGGTTGTTGGCGTGTCGGTTGTTGGTGTGCCGGTTGTTGGAGTATCGGTAGTTGGAATGCCGGTAGTTGGAGTGTTGGTAGTTGGAATGTTGGTAGTTGGAAAGTCGGAAGTTGGAGTGTCGGTAGTTGGAAAGTCGGTAGTTGGAAAGTTGGTAGTTGGAGTGTCGGAAGTTGGAAAGTCGGTAGTTGGAAAGTCTGAAGTAGGAAAGTTGGTAGTTGGAAATTCGGCAGTTGTAATGTCGGAAGTTGGAATTTCGGTAGTTGGAAAGTCAGTAGTTGGACAGTTGGTAGACGGACAGTCGATTGTTGGAAAGTTGGAAGTTGGAAAGTCGGTAGTTGGAATGTCGGATGTTGGAATGTCGGTAGTTGGAAATTCGGCAGTTGTAATGTCAGAAGTTGGAAAGTTGGAAGTTGGAAAATCGGTAGTTGGAATGTCGGATGTTGGAATGTCGGTAGTTGGAAATTCGGCAGTTGTAATGTCAGAAGTTGGAAATTCGGTAGTTGGAATGTCGGAAGTTGGAGAGTCGGTAGTTGGAAAGTCGGTAGTTGCACAGTCGGCAGATGGACAGTCGGCAGATGGACAGTCGGAAGTTGGAAAGTCGGACGTTGGGAATGTCGGACGTTGGAATGTCGTAAGTTGGAAAGTCGGTAGTTTTAAATTCGGTAATGGGACAGTCTTTAGTTGGACAGTAGGTAGTTGGAAAGTCAGTTGTTGGAATGTCGGAAGGAGGAAAGTCGGTAGTTGGAAAGTCGGTAGTTGGAGGGTCGGAAGTTGGAAAGTCGGTATTTGGAAAGTCGATAGCTGGAAATTCGGTAGTTGGAATGTCAGAAGTTGGAATGTCGGTAATTGGAAAGTCGGTAGTTTGACAGTCGGTAGTTGGAAAGTCGGCAGTTGGATAGTCGGTAGATAGAAATTTGGTTGCTGGAGTTTCTGTTGTTGGAGTGTCTATAGTTGGAGTGTTAGTTCTTGGAGTGTTAGTTGTTGGAGTGTCGGTAGTTGGAAAGTCGGTAGTTGGAAAGTCGGTAGTTGGAAAGTTGGTTGCTGGAGTGTCGGTTGCTGGTGTGTCTTTAGTTGGAGTGTCAGTTGTTGGGGTGTCAGTTGTTGGAGTGTCGGTTGTTGGAGTGTCAGTTGTTGGAAAGTCGGTGGCTGGAAAGTCAGTAGTTGGATAGTCGGTAGTTGGAATGTCGGAAGTTGGAAAGTTGGTAGTTAGAGAGTCAGAAGTTGGAAAGTCGGTGGTTGGAAAGTCAGTAGTTGGATAGTCTGTAGTTGGAAAGTTGGTAGTTGGAAAGTCAGTTGCTGGGAAGTTGGTAGTTGGATAGTTGTTTGCTGGAGTGTCGGTTTTGGAGTGTCTATAGTTGGAGAGTCAGCTGCTGGAGTGCCAGTTGTTGGAGTGTCAGTTGTTGGAGTGTCAGTTGTTGGAGTGTCAGTTGTTGGAGTATCAGTTGTTGGAAAGCCGGTAGTTGGAAAGTCGGTAGTTGGAAAGTTGGTAGTTGTAGTTTCGGTAGCTGGAGTGTCAGTAATTGGAGGGTCAGTAGTTGGAGTGTCAGTAGTTGGAGTGTCGGTAGTTGGACTGTCAGTTTGAGTGTCGGTGGTTGGAGTGTAAGAAATTGGGGTTATACGGTCATCAGTAGTTGGGGTAGTTATGTCAATGGTGGTTGGAATGACAGAGGATGTGGTGAGATCCCCCTGTGGCAAAGATACTTAAAAAAATTAAAATAACTCTGTAAACCACATAAACAATGGTACATAGTGTCATTTGCTATACGCATAGGAGATGATCCATGTTGTTCCAGTTTCATCGGGTCTTCACCAGTTTTCTATTGTACTTTATGAAAGAAAGTACAATAGAGAACCCATTGAGAACTTGTGGTCGATCCTCAAGAGGCGGGTGGACAAACAAAAACCCACAACTTCTGACAAACTCCAAGCATTGATTATGCAAGAATGGGCTGCCATCAGTCAGGATGTGGCCCAGAAGTTAATTGACAGCATGCCAGGGTGGATTGCAGAGGTCTTGAAAAAGAAGAGTCAACACTGCAAATATTGACTCTTTGCAAAAACTGAATGTCATTGTCAATGAAAGCCTTTGACACTTATGGAATGCTTGTCATTATACTTCAGTGTACCATAGTAACTACTGACATAAAGATCTAAGAACACTGAAGCAGCAAACTTTGTGGAGACCAATACTTGTGTCATTCTCAAAACATTTTTGACCACGAATGTATATTTTTGAACATCTGGAGAGTGACGGCAATCTTCTTATGCAATTCTCAATCATAGAAGAAACTCCACAGCATCATACACTACCGGTCAAAAGATTTAGAACACCTACTCATTCAAGGGTTTTTCTTTATTTTTACTATTTTCTACATTGTAGAATAACAGTGAAGACATCAAAGCTATGAAATAACACACATGGAATCTTGTAGTAACCAAAAAAGTGTTAAACAAGTCAAAATATATATTTTATATTTGAGATTCTTCAAATTGCCACCATTTGCCTTGATGACACTTTTGCACACTCTTGGCATTCTCTCAACCAGCTTCATGAGGTAGTTACCTGGAATGCATTTCAATTAACAGGTGTGCCTTCTTAAAAGTTAATTTGTGGAATTTCATTCCTTCTTTTCTTAATGCGTTTGATTCAATCAGTTGTGTTGTGACAAGGTAGTGGGGGTATACAGAAGATAGCCCTATTTGGTAAAAGACCAAGTCCATATTATGGCAAGAACAGTTGAAATAAGCAGAGAAACAACAGTCCATCATACTTTAAGACATGTAGGTCAGTCAATACGGAACATTTCAAGAACTTTGAAAGTTTCTTCAAGTGCAGTGACAAAAACCATCAAGCGATATGATGAAACTGGCTCTCAGGAGAACCACCACAGGAATGGAAGACCCAGATTTACCTCTGCTGCAGAGGATATGTTCATAAGAGTTACCAGCCTCAGAAATTGCAGCCCAAATAAATGCTATACAGAGTTCAAGTAACAGACACATCTCAACATCAACTGTTCAGAGGAGACTGTGTGAGTCAGGCCTTCATGGTCGAATTGCTGCAAAGAAACCACTACTAAAGGACACCAATAAGAAGAAGAGACTTGCTTGGGCCAAGAAACACGAGCAATGGACATTAGACCGATGGAAATTTGACCTTTGGTCTGGAGTCCAAATTTGAGTTTTTGGTTCAAACCACTGTGTCTTTGTGAGACGCATGTGTGGGTGAACGGATAATCTCCGCATGTGTATTTCCCACCATAAAGCATGGAAGAGGCGGTGTTATGGTGTGGGGGTGCTTTGCTGGTGACACTGTCTATGATTTATTTCGAATTCAAGGCACTCTTAACCAGCATGGTTACCATAGCATTCTACAGCGACACGCCATCCCATCTGGTTTGTGCTTAGAGGGACTATCATTTGCTATTCAACAGGACAATGACCCAACACACCTCAAGGCAGTGTAATGGCTATTTTCCCAAGAAGGAGAGTGATGGAGTGCTGCATCAAATGACCTGGCCTCCACAATCCCCCTACCTCAACCAAATTGATATGGTTTGGGATGAGTCGGACCGCAGAGTGAAGGAAAAGCAGCCAACAAATGCTCAGGTTATGTGGGAACTCCTTCAAGACTGTTGGAAAAGCATTCCAGGTGAAGCTGGTTGAGAGAATGCCAAGAGTGTGCAAAGCTGTCATCAAGGCAAAGGGTGGCTATTTGAGGAATCTCAAATATGTTTAACACTTTTTTGGTTACTACATATTTCCATATGGATTATGTCATAGTTTTTCTACAATGTAGAAAATAGTAAAAATAAAGACAAACCCTTGCATGAGTAGGTGTTCTAAATCTTTTGACCGGTACTGTACATCTGAACATCTTAAATCACCTTGAATAAATGAAATATAGAGCAAGTCTTACCTGTAGCAAAGACAGCAATAATCCATAGCTCCTTCATCTCTGCTGTTTCCTGGCATGCAGTGTAAGCAGACTGCACATTATTAGGACGTCTGTTGGTCTTATGCTGCTCTGCTATTCACCTGTTACAGAGTCTGCAGTGACATGCAGGTAACAGTTAATGATTTACTATTGAAATTAAGGGGAAAGTACTGTACATTGGCTCCAACACAACCCACGTTGTCAACAGGATTAGGAAAGACAATGATGCATATTCTTTGAAAATAGATCAGGTATGACTGGATGAATAAATTGGATACACATGGATGGATACTGTGAGGACCAGTCAACCAATAGCACTGCCCTTCTCTATGCAAGACATTCTTGGTTGCAGCTGGGAAGGTACAGTACATGTTTTGGTAAACAGAACAACTTTTTTCCACTAGAGCAGGTGTAATTAGATTTCCTAATTAGAGGGTAAGAACATTTTTTTAAAGCAATGGAACTGGCTTGGAGGTCTGGATTAGAATTTGAGGGCACTAGAGGGTGGACTTCTCTAGAACAAGGTTTCCCAAACTCGGTCCTGGGGCCTCCCTGGGTGCATGTTTTGGTTTTTGCACTAGCACTACACAGTTAATTCAAATAACCAACTCATCGTCAAGGTTTGGTTATTTGAATCAGCTATGTAGTGCTAGAACAAAAACCAAAATGGGAAACCCTGTTCTAGAGCATGGGTACTATGCTGAAGGGCATGTAACACAAAACTCATCGTATACTAAGAGTAAACAGTTCCAAAGAAAGGCAGTTGTTCCTAAAGGAACCATGTTAATAGGAAAGAAGAACTTTACATTGCTGTGATTATGTCATGTAATTAATGAAATAATAGTCAACAGATGCAAAGCTGCCGCAGCACACCCAGTTTGTTATTTAACAATGTACCTCATTTAGAAACAATTGAATTGTTAAGTACTGTCAACATGAACATGTGCATTGACACCAGCACACAACCATATGGACTCAATCTGACCACTGCTCTTTCCTTCTCTTAACCCTTTCCCTGTTCCTTTACAGTTCTGGAAGGCTCCTCTCATTAAGGCCACATCATGCCCTGACCTAGTCATGGGTACGTCCCAGTAATATCTCCTTCCTCCTGAAGTGTACAGTCCTTCACTACTTCACCCACAAATCTAAAAACATTTGATTCACAACCGGGAACATCTCCACACCCCCGTAGATGAGCGGCGCTATGCAGAAGAACCCAGCACTGGTCATGGAGATCACCAGGTAGCTGATGTTGTTTTTGGGCAGGGCCATGAAGCTGAAGAGGGAGGGGATGATACTGAGCAGGTAGGGGTACTCCCACTGGTAGGGAGCAGCCACCATGCTGTGGGACACCAGGTTCAGCTGGGTCACCGTCACCTGGGCAGCTAAAAGGAGCCAGATCATGTGCACATAAAAAGGGCAGACGAGCCATGTCAGCCCTTCGCACACTGTTACCAGTCAGTGTACATCCTGAGAACCCTCCGCTGATGCCAAACATGAGGGATGGATCGCACTAAACAGCTCACTGAGATGTTTTCACTTACTTTGACTCTAACCGACATGCAAAATAAAAGTATACAGTCTGTCGCTATTTGCAGTCCAACCAAGGTGCATGGCCCTAATGAAGGCTCAAAGGCTGAACTCATTGTTTTTAATAATAAAGAAACACTTTTTATTGAACTGTCACTTACTTTTTGGGCAAAATGTGTAGCAGTTCTCTCAGAATGTACCCCTAAATGAACCTTATGAAACAAATGAACCTTGAATTCTTGAAATTAGACATACAGTCTATAAGCGAAAGTGAATATGCTAAAAGTGTTTTTATAAACATCTCTACTTATCTGCACATTAATGAGGAAGACTGGTGTGCCGTTTGGATGGACCGTTCCACTATCCATAAGAAATCCCCCTTTAGAGGAAGAGTATTGGCGCCACCACATGGCAGTTGAAGGTAGAGACAGACGAGGCTACGTCAACATCTAATCAAATTGTATTTGTCACATGCTTCGTGAACAACAGGTGTAGACTAACAGTGAAATGCTTACTTATGGGTCCTTTTCCAATAATGCAGAGTTAAACATAAAAAATAGAAATAGTGACAGAAGGAATAAATACACAGTGTCATGCATACTTCAATGCATTGAGACTTACTAATGGTGTGAATGTGCTACACTGCTGGTTACCTAATGAGTAGGGTTGCAAAACGTTCAATAAATTCCCTGTTTTCACAGAAATCCTGGTTTGAGGTTTCCAGGTTTCCTGCTTATTCCTTGCTGTTCCGGGGATCCTCCAACCAGGATTTCAGTATAACCACGTAATTTATTGAACGTTCCATAATATTGCAACCCTACTAAGGAGATATCCTAACTGTCATATATAGTGACAATAATAGTGCCTGTTGAGGTAGAGGAAAAACAAATCATATGTAAATAAGAATTAGTATGAACTCTACATCAGACTTTGTTTGAGGAGCACAATGCAGATATACAGTACAGTGTGAACATCATAATTCCTGGTGACATCAACATCACCCTTTTAGGTCACAACTACTGTAGCCGGCGCGGTCTGCTCGTTGCCGACTACTGCGTTGTGTTCCGGTGCACTGAAGACAAGACACTGGCGTACTTGAAGGCACTTTATTGTGTACAACTCTCTCAATCTGTTCAACATCAAGGAGAGAAAATGTTCAAAACTCTACCCTTGACCAGAATCCGCCTCTCTCAGTCGAGTAGAATGCAGACTGAGTATAATCACATTCAAAAATCCAAGGAATAAAATACAACATAATTGGAAAATAAACATCGCATCTGGTGTATATCTTATGTATGTGTCATATTGCATGTTATCTCTGCCAAAAACTCTGAGCTTTTAGCCTTTACATTAATACTGTGCAACATGACATAAACCATCTTTCAAATAGGTAATACATACAGTAATATGCACGAAGCAACATGTAATCCATCACATTTGAGCTTTTCAGTGCCATTAAACACTAATCAATACATGAAAACATTTTAAATGAACACATATTTTTAACCTGATATAGGGAATACATACCTGTTCAACATCAAGGAGAGAAAATGTTCAAAACTCTACCCTCGACCAGAATCCGCCTAACATAAAAAAACAACTGAAACGTGGGCTTCAACACAAGAGGATAGAATGACGATTGCTAACTTACAGCTAAACAAAACACGAGGTTAGCTAAGTTAGCAATTTCTCAAACTCTCAAAAATAGCTAAATTCACGACACAGCTTGATTAAATGTACGTACACTCATCATATAATATACATACAAGTTACTATGTGCACTGAAACGTTTTAGTTTTAACAGGTATATCAAGTTTATATCACGCCGAAGTGAACACATACCTCTCTCAGTCGAGTAGAATGCAGACTGAGAAAAGCATGAGACAACTCCGCATATAACCAAACCAACACTCTAGAGGGCGCACTTACACAACTAACTCTCCCAATATCTGTAAACTACACGAAATGCTGAACAATACAATATTTTGGTGAAATCAACTCACAAAATAAAATAAAAAATAGAAAATGAACGGTTGCAAAAATCTGTAATTCTTTGACCTGTTACATTCACCCCTCTTTAATTTCACCAGAATCCTTCGCACGTAGAGGTTGGAAAATAACCAAAAACTTATAGAATAAAACTCTTGTCCACTTGGTCCAAGATAGCCCTGGGACTCCATTTCCCATATACAGCGCATAAAGCTACTTACAAAGTAAGTTAAAAGAAAACAGCAGTTGATCAGGCTACTGCCCCTTCTAGTGAATATGATGCCTTATACACCATATCAGATCTTGGAACACTTTCCCTCCAATATGAACATCTCATGACCCAGGTCATACTACTGGTAATAAAGAAAAATATCTTAATCTCAAAAATGTATCTAAAATAAAGAACAGAAAGACAGTGACCTTCTGACTCCTGTAACAAAACCCTTGGTGAGTGGTTTTTGCACCATGTTCTCTATCAAACGATCGACTGCCTTAACAACCCTGCCAGTACGTGTTCTGACAACCTGACTTTCAAACCCTTGTACTTGGGAGGGTATCTGACTATCAATCAGTGTAACAGGTGAATTGACGTCCGAAGACCCTGTCTCATCTAAGTCAGGAACATCAATTGGGGCAACAGAGTCAGTGTCAGTCATGTGCAAATCAGGGGGGTCACTGGAATCCGACAAGTCTCTCACAGGTGAGTATTCATTTTCCCCTTGGCCTCTGACCTCTTTAGACTGGGCTCTCGTGGGTGTCAGTTGAACATACTTCCCTCATTCTCCATCTCAGACTCATCAGCTTCTCCAATAGACTCAGAGTCAGAGGATGCGTTTAACCACGAACATGTACGGTCCTCAGAAGCATCTACTGCTAGGCCACTCAAAGCATCAACAGAAGGAGGCTGAAACTCACTGGCCACATCCGAGGCAGCTCCATTCATCTCTTCATCGCTTAGTTCTGGCATGGGCAAGAAGCTCACGTCCAACATCAAATTCCGATGAACAACTTTTGTTTTCCCACTTTCGTCTCTGACTTTGTAAACGTGAGTCTAAGGGTTCCGGTCTATGATGGTATACATAGTGGCTTCCCACTTATCCGCTAACTTCCTCTTCCCTCAAGTGGGTTCCACGAACTCTCTTGTTGTAGCCATCAGCTTGATGTTGCTGTCCTTTCCTCGCATGCTGCTGAGCTATGTCGGCAGCCACATGGAGGTTCGCCATCAGTTTCTCTGCATAGGTCTTATAATTCACCACGACTGGATCCCTCAAGACTTGTTTGAAGACCATGTCTACTGGGAGTCTGGGGACTCGACCATACATGAAATAGAATGGAGGATATCCAGTTGTTTCATGAGTGGTGGCATTATACGCAAAAGTCAAAGTCTGTATCTGTTGGACCCAGTGTTGCTCAGCTGTCAGGGGTAGGGCACGCAACATACTGCCAAGTGTCCTATTGAACCTTTCGGTTTGCCCATTTCCCATGGGATGGTATGCTGTTGTGTGTGTTTTCATAATCCCTGTGAGGCTGAGGAGTTCAGCTATGAGTTTGCTTTCAAAATTGGCCCCTTGATCAGAATGTATTCGCTCTGGGAAACCGTAGATGCAGAATACGTTATCCCATAACTTCTTTGCTATTTGCTTTGCAGTTTGGTTTATGCAGGGAAAGGCATGAGCCAATTTTGTAAAGTGGTCTGTTATGACTAACACATCGACAGATCTTTGCTTACAGTCCTCAGCACTCCAAAAATCAATGCACACCAGCTCGATGGGTGCCAAAGTGCGAATGCTCTCCAAGGGAGCTCGGGCAGCTGGTTCAGGGGTCTTTGCAAGGATACAGCGTTGGCAGCATTTCACATATTCCTTGATGTCTCTTCCCATTTGCGGCCAGAAGAAACGCTGTCGGGCGAGGTGTGCTGTTCTAGCCTGCCCTTGATGCCCAGCGAAATCATGCACACCAGCGAGAGCTTTGGCCTTCAAGCTAGCAGGCAGCACAAACTGATACCTCTTCTCTCTGCTTAATGGGTCTTTGGTTACCCTATATAGGACTCCGTCCTGGACTTTTAGATGATGCCACTGCTTGCACAGTGTCTGGGTCGTAAGAGCTAACCTCCTCCTCCCTCGCCTAGGTGGTGGCTCACCCCTCTGAATGAGTGGCAGGACTTCCCTGATAACTGGATCTATTTCCTGGCTGTGCCTCAGCTCGCCGATGGAGAGGGCTGGAAGTGTGTCTTGTTCTGAGGGCACCGCCTGGGGAAGAGCATTGAGAAACTGTGTTGCTCTTATCTCTGCTCCCCTTTCCCACTCTACATGAGCTTCACAAGCAGATTTCAAATGAGAGGGTTCTTGACTGCCGGCCAGCCTGTCTTGAGTGGGGTCCATAGTTACACAGCACCCTGCATCATGTGCCTGGAGACACTGGGTCTTACTCCGGAAGAGATCTTGGACTTTCTCCTCTTTGGTTCCCTCCGCCTCGGCCAAAAGACTTCCATAGGGCTCACTGATCAACCTTTGGCTCACTGATTTAGCAAACGGATCTCTACTCAGGGCATCTGCCACAATGTTCTTTACCCCAGGAATGTGTTTGATACTGAGGTGTAGGGGGGAAAGCTTTGCCACCCACCTCTGTTCGCAAGCGTCAAGTTTTGGTTTGGTCATTATATAGGTCAAAGGATTATTGTCGGTCCACACTGTAAAAGTGTGGCCTTTCAACCAGTGGCTGAATTTTTCACAAACACTCCATTTGAGCGCCAAGAACTCCAGTCGGTGAGCAGGATACCTCTTTTGTGAGCCAGTGAGGGTCTTGCTGGCAAAGGCGATCGGGCGTGCCTTCGTTTCTCCTTCTGGTATCTGGGACAGAACTGCCCCAAGGCCATCAAGAGACGCATCAATGGACAGAACCAAGGGCTTAGAAAAGTCTGGATGGCTAAGGACCACACAATTCAGGAGCTTCCCCTTAAGGCCGGCGAAGCGGAATCGCAGTCAAGGGTCCAATCCGCAGGTTTGAGCTTTCTGTAGACTCCCGCATTCTGACTGTACTTCCCGGCCTTTCCTCTCCGTTTCTGGCCAGCTGTGAGAGCAAACAGGGGTTTTGCGATGGAGGAGCAATTTGGTATGTAGTGTTGGTAATAAAATACCATCCCCAGGAACGACTTCACTCTGTGAACTGAAGGAGTGCAGCCATCATCTTCCATCAAGTCCCTCTTTGACATTTTGGTGATGACCTCGACCTTCTCTGGGTCAACAGCAACACCGTCACTGTCAACGATGTGTCCGAGAAACTTCACAGATCTCCGCAACAGATGGCATTTTTTTGGACTCAACTTTAGATTGTGCTCCCGTTGCCTCTGGAAAACAACCTCTAATCTGCTGAGGGCCTGCTGTTTATTGGGGGCAAATATCAAGAGATCATCTAGGTAGCACAAGAGACTGCTGAAGTTAAGATCGCCAAAGATACTCAGCATCATCCTCATGAAGGACGCTGGACTGTTGCAAAGCCCCTGTGGCATTCTGTTATACTCGTGCAGGCCTAATGGTGTTGTGAAGGCGGTCCTCTCATGCATGGGCAAGTTATAAAATCCAGACGTGAGGTCCATGGTGCTGAAGACAGCATTACCGCCAAGGGCAGCCAAGCAGTCCGATTGATGGGGCAAAGGATGAGCATCCTTGATAGTTCTTGCATTCAGCCATCGAAAGTCTGTGCATATCCGGAGGTCGCCATTTTTCTTCCAAACCATCACGAGTGGAGAAGCATATTCACTCATTGATTTCCGTATGATTTCCTGTTCCTCCATCTCGGTGAGAACTTGGCACAGCTTTTGATAGTGGGCTGGCGGCACTCTGCGATATGGAAGACGGAAGGGACGGTCGTCAGTGAGGCGGATCCTATGGGCAAAGCCCTTGGCTTCTCCACAGTCAAGATGATGCTTTGAAAATATATCCTGATATTTCTCCAGCAATGTCACAAGTTGGAGCTTGGTGGAGGGGCTCGCTTCACAATGATCAATGTCGACATTTCCTAGACCAGACTTCTGCAGTCTGTCTTTCAGGTCACCGTTGTCGTCCTGTTTCACATGAGTCACTCTAACAGAGCCAGCATCACTCTGACAGGAACCCTGGAACAGTGTGAGATCTTCAGCTGCAACACAAGTAGAGACGTCCGCAAGCTTGCTGTTCCTTTTCAGTGTGAGTGGTTTGTCTGAGATATTAGTGATTTTCATGGGAGTCCAGCCATCTCCCCATAGCGGTGTTACCACTCTCCCCACCATAATGCCCCGAGGCACACACCTGGAGGTTGTAGGCTCCACCATAACTGTACTCCCAGGTGACTTGGGCATATTACTTGGCTGTCTTCCCCACAGCAGGTACTCTTGTTTGGGAAGGAGAGTCACCGCCTGAGTTAGCTTCACTGTCCCTACTTTTCCTGGGACATCTTCACCCCTCCATCTTGTGAGACTGGTCATCATTTCTAGAAACTGTTCGCCATCTGGAGACCCTTTTGTGTTGCTCGAGATAAATGTCCAATAACTGTTCTCGTTTTTCAGCTGATGCAGTACACGTTTCAACATGTTGGTGCCTACTATTATGTCGTCTTTCTGACCAGTGATCACCAGAACTGGGACCATGCACTTTACCCCCATACAGACTTAGTTCCATGTCATACATGCACTTGGGGCGCACTTGTACTCCTCCACAGCCAACAAGGATGATATGCTGTGAGAGTTCTTGATGTGGGGTCAAGACGCTATCCGATAGTAGTCTCTGCTCTGCCTCTTCACTTATCGTGCAGGCCATTGAGCCTGTATCGAGGAGCCCTTGCAACTGAGCACAGCCATTAACTGTCACCGGTGCGTGAAATAACTCACTGAACGTCTCAACTCTGTGAATATTCTGAACAATTACCGTGCAATTATCAGACATTGCTTTACAGACATTGACATACATCTCCTTCAATTCTTCACTTTCTTCAAGGGTTGAATCTTCAACGCTCACACATCCCCCTTTCCGTATGTGAGCTATCTAGTTTAAACTGGCTCCACCTTGCTCAGAGTTAGGTGGTGTGTGCGCTAACTGTGGCTGAGCGTTAATTCTTGGCCGCGCTGTTGGCATTCTCTCTTCCAGTGGCCGGGCTTGTAACAGCCCATACAGAGGTTCGCCTGTCTACAGTGTGCAGTAGTTGAATGTTCGGCAGACTGACAGACTTTACATCTACTCTGAACAATGGCTGCTGGCCCCCTGCTTGGTGGCACGACTGCTGTTGTGTGTGCCGTCTGCCCTAGCACACGGTTCAGCAAGCCAATGAGAGACTGCATGCAGATGCTCTCTGTCTGAGGAGAGGATGGAAGCCCCATTGCCTTTGGGGCGTCAGACCGAGGCTCTGCATCTGTCCTCGTGCTACTAGACCTTAGTGCTGCCTTTGACACCATCGATCACCACATTCTTTTGGAGAGACTGGAAACCCAAATTGGTCTACACGGACAAGTTCTGGCCTGGTTTAGATCTTACCTGTCGGAAAGATATCAGTTTGTCTCTGTGAATGGTCTGTCCTCCTACAAATCAACTGTACATTTCGGTGTTCCTCAAGGTTCCGTTTTAGGACCACTATTGTTTTCACTATATATTTTACCTCTTGGGGATGTTATTCGAAAACATAATGTTAACTTTCACTGCTATGCGGATGACACACAGCTGTACATTTCAATGAAACATGGTGAAGCCTCAAAATTGCCCTCGCTAGAAGCCTGTGTTTCAGACATAAGGAAGTGGATGGCTGAAAACTTTCTACTTTTAAACTCGGACAAAACAGAGATGCTTGTTCTAGGTCCCAAGAAACAAAGAGATCTTCTGTTAAATCTGACAATTCATCTTGATGGTTGTAAAGTCGTCTCAAATAAAACTGTGAAGGACCTCGGCGTTACTCTTGACCCTGATCTCTCTTTTGACGAACATATCAAGACTGTTTCAAGGACAGCTTTTTTCCATCTACGTAACATTGCAAAAATCAGAAATTTTCTGTCCAAAAATGATGCAGAAAAATTAATCCATGCATTTGTTACTTCTAGGTTAGACTACTGCAATGCTCTACTTTCCGGCTACCCGGATAAAGCACTAAATAAACTTCAGTTAGTGCTAAATACGGCTGCTAGAATCCTGACTAGAACCAAGAAATTTGATCATATTACTCCAGTGCTAGCTTCCCTACACTGGCTTCCTGTTAAGGCAAGGGCTGATTTCAAGGTTTTACTGTTAACCTATAAAGCGTTACATGGGCTTGCTCCTACCTATCTTTCCGAGTTGGTCCTGCCGTACATACCAATACGTACGCTACGGTCACAAGACGCAGGCCTCCTAATTGTCCCTAGAATTTCTAAGCAAACAGCGGGAGGCAGGGCTTTCTCCTATAGATCTCCATTTTTATGGAACAGTCTGCCTACCCATGTGAGAGACGCAGACTCGGTCTCAACCTTTAAGTCTTTACTGAAGACTTATCTCTTCAGTAGGTCATATGATTGAGTGTAGTCTGGCCCAGGAGTGTGAAGGTGAACGGAAAGGCTCTGGAGCAACGAACAGCCCTTGCTGTCTCTGCCAGGCCGGTTCCCCTCTCTCCACTGGGGTTCTCTGCCTCTAACCCTGTTACAGGGGCTGAGTCACTGGCTTGCTGGTGCTCTTTCATGCCGTCCCTAGGAGGGGTGCGTCACTTGAGTGGGTTGAGTTACTGACGTGATCTTCCTGTCTGGGTTGGCGCCCCCCTTGGTTTGTGCTGTGGTGGAGACCTCTGTGGGCTATACTCGGCCTTGTCTCAGGATTATAAGTTGGTGGTTGAGGATATCCCTCTAGTGGTGCGGGGGCTGTGCTTTGGCAGAGTGGGTGGGGTTATATCCTTCCTGTTTGGCCCTGTCCGGGGTTTCTTCGGATGGGGCCACAGTGTCTCCGGACCGCTCCTGTCTCAGCCTCCAGTATTTATGCTGCAGTAGTTTATGTGTCGGGGGCTGGGGTTAGTTGGTTATACCTGGAGTACTTCTCCTGTCTTATCCAGTGTCCTGTGTGAATTTAAGTATGCTCTCTCTAATTCTCTCGTTCTCTCTTTCTCTCTGAGAACCTGAGCCCTAGGACCATACGTCAGGACTACCGGGCATGCTGACACCTTGCTGTCCCCAGTCCGCCTGGCCTTGCTGCTATTCCAGTTTCAACTGTTCTGCCTGCGGTTACGAAACCCCTACCTGTCCCAGACCTGCTGTTTTCAACTCTTAATGATCGGCTATGAAAAGCCAACTGAGAGACCTGAGCCCTAGGACCATACGTCAGGACTACCGGCCGTGGTGACTCCTTGCTGTCCCCAGTCCGCCTGGCCTTGCTGCTATTCCAGTTTCAACTGTTCTGCCTGCGGTTATGGAACCCCTACCTGTCCCAGACCTGCTGTTTTCAACTCTTAATGATCGGCTATGAAAAGCCAACTGAGATTTATTCCTGATTATTATTTGACCATGCTTGTCACTTATGAACATTTTTGAACATCTTGGCATGGTTCTGTTATAATCTCCACCCGGCACAGCCAGAAGAGGACTGGCCACCCCTCATAGCCTGGTTCCTCTCTAGGTTTCTTCCTAGGTTTTGGCCTTTCTAGGGAGTTTTTCCTAGCCACCGTGCTTCTACACCTGCATTACTAGCTGTTTGGGGTTTTAGGCTGGGTTTCTGTACAGCACTTCGAGATATTAGCTGATGTACGAAGGGCTATATAAAATAAAATTGATTGATTGATTGATTGTAACCAGTAAGGTCTGTTGGGTTTTCAGCAGCGACTGTCTCTGTGGTTAATGCCTGAGCATGTGCACCAATGTTCTTTGGCCGATAAGATTTGGCTTGACACATTGTTCTAGCCTCTCTCTGATGTTCAACGAGGTGTTCCTGAATCTCATTTGCTGTCCACTTTTCAGCTGTTTTGCACTTTAGGACACTTGCAAGAGCGGGGTCGGGACAGTGTTTCACCAGCATCATTGTGACTTCGTGAGAGGGGTCCTCAATGTTTCGCCCCTGCCTTCTCAGACACTCATCTGCGACATCCACAGCCTTGTTCAAGCGTATCCAATAGTCCATGGGACTTTCTCCGGCCAGAGGAAGTGTGTTATAGAAATCTGCTAAAGGCATAGAGGAGTAGGTTAACTCACTGAAATGTTGTTTCAGAATATCAAAGACGAGCTTGGAGTTCTCAGCTGGCTGCAGCGATGGCATACTGCGCAGGGTAACTTTAACAATGTCTCTAGCCTTTCCCATTAGTCTTGACATTATCTCCTGGGAGTGCTCTTGCGGGTGTACACCCCTCTTATTCAGGTACACGCTCATAATCTCTTCCCACTCATGCACTGTGTGTTTGTATGAAAATGCAGGACGGCCCACTGAACTAACGCTGCTTGCAATGTCTGGAGCATCTCTTAAGCTACGCATGTGTGGTGCGGGGGAATATTCATCAGTGCGTAAGCGTGTGGACGAGAGTACAGGTCTGCCTAGTATACCAGCACCCCTAACCGGCGTGCTCTCCACCCTACTCATAAACCTGCCCCTCCCCAGGCTTATCCCTGCAGCATCTCCAACACTAAATGGTGTCTGCGCATCCTTACCATCAGTCATTTTTTTTTTTAAATAGAAAGTTGTAATAGACTATGGTAATGATATGTGAATCACCAGAACATGTGAATATGAAGAAAAAAAATTGTAAAATGATAGAAGTAGCTGAGGTAAGCAATTAAGAGCTACAATTGACACATTAATGTTTGCCCTTATACTTGTCAACGTTCCGAAGAGGTTCCTACTCGTCACAGCAACCACCGGCGATCACCCTGGCGATGATCTGAAGCGAAGATATCCGGGTCACGGCACCAATGTAGCCGGCGCGGTCTGCTCGTTGCCGACTACTGCGTTGTGTTCCGGTGCACTGAAGACAAGACACTGGCGTACTTGAAGGCACTTTATTGTGTACAACTCTCTCAATCTGTTCAACATCAAGGAGAGAAAATGTTCAAAACTCTACCCTTGACCAGAATCCGCCTCTCTCAGTCGAGTAGAATGCAGACTGAGTATAATCACATTCAAAAAATCCAAGGAATAAAATACAACATAATTGGAAAATAAACATCGCATCTGGTGTATATCTTATGTATGTGTCATATTGCATGTTATCTCTGCCAAAAACTCTGAGCTTTTAGCCTTTACATTAATACTGTGCAACATGACATAAACCATCTTTCAAATAGGTAATACATACAGTAATATGCACGAAGCAACATGTAATCCTTCACATTTGAGCTTTTCAGTGCCATTAAACACTAATCAATACATGAAAACATTTTAAATGAACACATATTTTTAACCTGATATAGGGAATACATACCTGTTCAACATCAAGGAGAGAAAATGTTCAAAACTCTACCCTCGACCAGAATCCGCCTAACATAAAAAAACAACTGAAACGTGGGCTTCAACACAAGAGGATAGAATGACGATTGCTAACTTACAGCTAAACAAAACACGAGGTTAGCTAAGTTAGCAATTTCTCAAACTCTCAAAAATAGCTAAATTCACGACACAGCTTGATTAAATGTACGTACACTCATCATATAATATACATACAAGTTACTATGTGCACTGAAACGTTTTAGTTTTAACAGGTATATCAAGTTTATATCACGCCAAGTGAACACATACCTCTCTCAGTCGAGTAGAATGCAGACTGAGAAAAGCATGAGACAACTCCGCATATAACCAAACCAACACTCTAGAGGGCGCACTTACACAACTAACTCTCCCAATATCTGTAAACTACACGAAATGCTGAACAATACAATATTTTGGTGAAATCAACTCACAAAATAAAATAAAAAATAGAAAATGAACGGTTGCAAAAATCTGTAATTCTTTGACCTGTTACACTACATTACCATCAATATCAACTCTCCATAATATAATACACAGTCATCTTTTAGGAAAAATGTATTGAAATACATCTACTGTAATCTTATTTTTCCTAGGTCTAGTTTAGGCTAGTATCGATTGGATACACCACGGCCGGATCCGGACCGCGAGCCCATTCAGTCCGACACGGATGTATTTATTTGTATCTTCTGAAGAAAAATAAACAATCTCAAACGACATTGAAATGACTAAAACCAAATCGAAACTGTGTTGAAATGATAATTGCCAACATTTATAGTCTCTTCAGTGTGTCCAGCTTGATAAAAGTAATTTTTAAAAAATATGGGCAAAATAATATTAATATTCAACATAGAAATGCTACCAAAAATAATTTACTGAAACTTGTTACAAATGACGGTGTCACACATGATTCACCAAACTATATTTTGAAAGCGAAGTAACGTACTTAAAGCATATGTTTTCGTTTCAGTCTCTTCCATCTCCCCTAACCGAAGCTAATTGTATGGATTTCCTTTCTATTAATAATATGAAATTAACAGCTGTACAGAAAGACTCATGTGAAGGCCAAATTACAGAGGAGGAACTTCTGTGTCTGTTACTTGAACTCTGTGAAGCATTTATTTGGGCTGCAATTTCTGAGGCTGGTAACTCTAATGAACTTATTTTCTATAGCAGAGGTAACTCTGGGTCTTCCTTTCCTGTGGCTGTCCTAATGAGAGCCAGTTTCATCATAGCGCTTGATAGTTTTTGCGACTGCACTTGAAGAAACTTTCAAAGTTCTTCAAATGTTCCGTATTGACTGACCTTCATGTCTTAAAGTAATGATAGACTGTTGTTTCTCTTTGCTTATTTGAGCTGTTCTTGCCATAATATGGACTTGGTCTTTTCCAAATAGGGAAATCTTCTGTACCTACCTTGTCACAACACAACTGATTGGCTCAAACGCATTAAGAAGGAAATAAATTCCACAAAATAACTTTTAAGAAGGCACACCTGTAAATTGAAATGCATTCCAGGTGACTACCTCATGAAGCTGGTTGAGAGAATGCCAAGAGTGTGCAAGGCTGTCAACAAGGTAAAGGGTGGCTATTTGAAGAATCTCAAATATAAAATATATTTCGATTTGTCTAAAACTTTTTTGGTTACTACATGATTCCATGTGTGTTATTTCATAGTTTTGATGTCTTCACTATTATTCTACAGTGTAAAATTTTTTACAAATAAAGAAAAACCCTTGAATGAGTAGGTGTGTCCAAACTTTTGACTGGTAGTGTATGTTATGTTGGAAAAAGTCAGTTAAAAATTATTCTGTCCTAGTTAAAAACAAGTTATCATCCAATGTCTTCGCCCACGTAGAAATTCTGTAAGAGCAATATAAATTATATGCCAGTTATGTGATGGTCTGACTGCATTGAGCTCCAGAGTGGTGCAGACACTGCATCTCAGTGCTTGAGGCGTCACTATAGACTCCCTGGTTCGATTCCAAGCTGTATCACAACCGGCCGTGATTGGGAGTCCCATAGGGCGGCGCACAATTGGCCTAGCGTCGTCCGGGTTTGGCTGGTGTAGGCCGTCATTGTAAATGAGAATTTGTTCTTAACTGACTTGCCTAGTTAAATAATGGTAAAATAAACATTTCTGTCCCCTATGAACACTTTTTAAACTTTTGGTGCCAGAGAGAATGACATAAGAAAGTAATCAAGACGACTAACTTGATTGAGCCTCCGCCATGTATATTTCACTAGGTCAGGATTTTTAAGGATCCATATATCCACTAGTTCTAATATATCCATGACATTCGTGAAGGTAATATTTTGTAGTGTGACTTCCTTTACGGTCCATAGAGGTATTCAAAACCGTACTATAATCTCCCACCATAATAATAGAGTCTTGTATTGCTTGTAGAGTTGATAAATTATTATACATATTTTCAAAGAAGCGTGGATCATAATTATTTGGACCGCATAGGTTAATGAGCCATATCTGTTTATGGTCCAATAACATATTTAAAATCATCCATCTACCTTGAGGATCTGTTTGGACAATTTGCACATTCAGATCCAAATTGCTGTTAATTAATATCATCACCCCCTTTTGAATTTCTTTTCCCATGGGAGAAATATATTTCGCCCCCCAGTCTTTTTCCACACAACTTCATCTAAAATGGTTGAATAAGTGTCCTGTAAACAATAGATATTATATTCCTTCTCTTTTAGCCAGGTAAGTACTCACCATTAAAAAGTACCATAGTGATTGAGTGTCCATATAGCTGTACCATGATATTTGCATTGCTGCTAAGTAAACCTCCAATTGTTCCCCACTATTCCACACGCTAAAACTACTCCCCATCCCAAGTTGGGTTGTCATCCCAGTGACCGGCAGACCACCCCCCGTCCCCCGGATCCCAGGGCCCCGAGAGACTGGGTCCCATCATTCGAAAAAGAGCACACAGTGCCACCCACAGAACAGAAACAGATCTACCGCCAAAAGCATTTCTTTCGCCCTCACCTCGATTTGCATTATGTATAGCTATTAAAAAAATATATATATATATAAATCCTGCTTATCTTAATTTCCATAATTAACAACAAATATTTGTAATAATGTAGGCAGTTCATGCAAATGATTGTTACCTCTAACCAGGATTGCCGGCATTACAAAAATTACATTTTTGGCAAGCAATTATTATTTTAGCAAACAATTATTGTGATTCATCTATATTGTCCCTAACATCTTTACTCCCTAGCAACAGTCGTGGGATACACAAACACACAATCACTCATACACACTCAACCCCTTTCCCCCACAAACAACCATGAACTCAGATGTTCAACAGTTGTTCCATCCCAGAGCCCAACTCAAGAAAGGACTTGACTTACAAATGCAAATACAGTTGCAGGTGTTTGAGAAGGCATGTACAATTGAGGAAAAACATGCAAAAATGGGAAGATTTGATTAACCATTGTCAAGTCCTAGGTGATGGAGATCAGATACACCCCCTTCCCCTGAAACACACCCACGCTGGCCAAGGCAACAAAGGAGTGGCCCAAGAAGAAGCACATTAAGGTCCTGGAGTGGCCTAGCCAGTCTCCAGACCTTAATCCCATAGAAAATCTGTGGAGGGAGCTGAAGGTTCGAGTTGCCAAAAGTCAGCCTCAACACTTTAATGACTTGGAGAAGATCTGCAAAGAGGAGTGGGACAAAATCCCTCCTGAGATGTGTGCAAACCTGGTGGCCAACTACAAGAAACATTTGACCTCTGTGATTGCCAACAACGGTTTTGCCACCAAGTACTAAGTCATGTTTTACAGAAGGATCAAAAACGTATTTCCCTCATTGAAATGCAAATCAATTTATAAAAATGTTTGACATGCGTTTTTCTGGATTTCTTTGTTGTTATTCTGTCTCTCACTGTTCAAATAAACCTACTATTAAATTTATAGACTGATCATGTCTTTGTGAGTGGGCAAATGTACAAAATCAGCAGGGGATCAAATACTTATTTCCCTCACTGTATGTAGGAAGCATTGGGATGATATGAAGAACATGTCTAGATAGTTGAATATGGAAAGTTTTTTTGATAATTGTTAATAATTATTATTACATTATATAGTTTGTTTAAACAACAGTGAGTTATGCAGACAATTCATTCATTCTAAAAACTATAATCTGTTTATGATATGTTGAACAATGGGAGATAGTTGTTACTATTAAGCTTATGAAGAAGTAGACATTTTTTGTATGTTATGAAGTTATTAAACAATAGCTTTATATTTTAAAACATCAATGCAACAGGTTGTGATGATTAAAGGGGTTATAGGTTTATAATAACTAGAAAGGGGTTATAGGTTTATAATAGAAGGTGTAGTGAACTTAATGGAACATGGTATTAGCTAGTGTCTTCTGAATGGGAGGTTTTTTCCAGGATTGATGGAAGTCTCCTATAGTATTATGTTAAGGTAGAGTAGGAGACAAAGTCTCAAACAAATGTTTTTAATAGATGCATGGGATAAAATAGCAAGGCTTACTTATGCGGAGTAAGGGATTATATTGGCTAATGAATGAAATATGACATTTAAAGGGGGGAAAAATTCCTAGTACGCTCTGCCTCAGGCCATCAATTTATAGAGCGATTATCAGCTCCTGTGACTTTTAAAACATGAAAATTCAGGAGGAGGAGCATGCATACCTGTACTGATATCAAGCCTATATCCAGTTAATCTACTAGGAAGAGATGCTATGACTCAGTTGAACATAGCTGTAACACCGACTGAGAGGGTATGAAGGCATATGTAGTAAGGGATAACATGGTAGTGAGCGGGAGGGAGAGCCATGGTGTTGGTATAGCCAGGATTTACTGAGAGGGGGACTTACAGACATGCCTAAATCACTGGTAGACTTCGCGAATGATTTAGTGACTGTGTCACGCCCTGGCTCTGGGGACTCTTAAATGTTGAGCCAGGGTGTGGACTTGTTATGTTTAGTTGTCTATGGGTGTTCTAGATTGTGTATATCTATGTTGGCCAGGGTGGTTCCCAATCAGAGACAGCTGTAGCTCGTTGTCTCTGATTGGGGACCATACTTAGGCAGCCTTTTGGCACTTTTGTTTTGTGGGATCTTGTTCCGTATGGTTTGTGTTGTATGACCTAGGACTTCACGTATCATTTTGTTGTTTTTGTTCGGGTGTGTGTACTTAATAAAATAATGTACGCTTATCACGCTGCGCCTTGGTCCGCTTCTTATGACGATCGTGACAGACTGGACCAACCAAGATGACGGTAGATGACTTACACTGTACATTGTGGTATAATGAGCACCCAGGCCCTGACCCAGTTTATGAGGAAGAATTGTTCAAAACCACAGAAAGAACAAGTGGGTTAAAATGGGTTCACTATGATAACACTCGTGCAGTTGTAGAGGTGGGGTTGGGACCACTGAGCCAGAGACTGTACAGAGAAAGGTGGAGCCCCCATGTTTCCCTAGTGAAAGAACCTTCAGAGGAATGGTTATCACTAGGAAAATGGGTAACGCAGGGTAAGAACATCACTGACTGTCAGAGTGCACCAAATGGGGATCAGTATAGCCACTCCACTGGGAGATACAGAAGAAAGTTGAATTGGAGAGCAAAAACACAACCCGGGGTCCACCTAGAGACAAGTTTTGACAAATGACAGGAAGATATTTTCTTAACTCAGGAACAGGAAGATGAGTTAGCAGCAATCCCGTTCAAATTATGGTCACAAGGACCTGCCGATGTGGGGCTAATTAAGGGAGTAGCTCCAGTGCAAGTGGTTCCTCGATCCGATCATAGACCATACCAAAAGCAATATCCTATGAAGCCAGAAGCAATAAAAGGGATAACACCTACGTTTGAGCATTTACTTAAGGGAGGGGTGATAATTCCTGGAGATGAGGCACAATGCAACTCTCCAGGATTTTCTGTTAAAAAAGCGGCACCCAGTGCCGACTGGAGGATAGTCTTGGACTTGCAGGGGGTTAATAAAAATATAATTCCCAGAGCTCCATGTGTACCAGATCCACATATTTTGCTGAACCAATTGACACAAGAGAACTCCTATTTCACGATGATTGATTTAGCTAATGCTTTCTTTAGTATCCCAGTTCATCCAGATAGTCAGGGGTGGTTTGGCTTTACATTCCAGGGAAGGAAATGGACTTACGCTAAGATGCCACAAGGCTACTCGGAAAGTCCTACAATCTTTTCCCAGGCTATAACCAGGAATTTGGGAAAGTTTGAACCTTAGAAAGGAAGCCAAATGTTAATTTAGGTAGATGATATTCTATTGGCTAATCCCACTCAGGAGGGATGTAAGAGGGATACAATCCAATTGTTGACCTTTCTGGCAGAACAGGGACACAAAGTAAGCAAAAATAAATTATCAGTCTATAATTTTAATGGTAGGTTTATTTGAACAGTGAGAGACTGTCATGTGAATTTCTATCTCTAATTCAACCTAAGCTTGAATCATTACCAGAGGTTGTAAGGCTCTGGTTTTAATCATCAATGATTCAAGGTCCACAACCAACAAGTATTATCTGTATATTTATTCATGGAGAGAGCTTTGGTGCCAAAAACACATACATACTGTTTTTATACCCCTTGACAAACAAAGGCATTATGCTCCTCCCACCTTTAGGTGGGATTCTTAAACAGTTTCCGCCTTCTCCTTTACCCTTGAATGTTTAGTACCCCCTCTGTTAGTGGGTTGACACTACATGATAATTCGAATATCGTATACACATTTCTACTGTATTTGGGGTGAAATCCTTTAGTCATTATTTTTAATACACAAATTAATCTATCAATCCACCCTTTTGACTAAATGGTTTCATCTTCAGGATAAATGTATTTTACAAGCATGATTAATCTCAGAGATCACATCAGAACTAATAAACATTTCATCCAATTGCGGTCTTTCAGGGTCCAAATCCTCGTCATCCACCAAGCCTGGAGGATCGTTTTTCACATTCCCTTGGTTAGAGTCCGGAGTCAGTCCATCTCTCATCATTGTTTAGATACTGCATTTCACCAACGCCTGACTCACCAATCCTCGGACACAGGGAACAAGACAACAACCACATAATACAAGAATACCCATACAAACACTGATTGCTCCTAAGATGGTGGCTGCTAGGGTTTTCCATTTACCAAATATTTCATCAAACCACCCTATCCACAATGTACTAACTTCTGAGTTCAGTTCATCCTTCACTTAGTGCAGTTAATTCTGTAAGAGCTCTGGTGACTGTCCCATCCAGTGTGGTGTTGTTAGGGATAAATGTGCAACAATGGCTTATCTTTCTATAGACACCGGCCCTTTCTGCCTGATCTAGAACCAACCTCTACTAAGTTATGAGCGGGATGGCGGATAATCGCTCAGAGATCCCCTTTACTGCATCTCTAGTCTGGTCAATAAATCGTTGTTGGTTGTAATAGATATAATCTATCCAATCCATATTTTTGTTTATTGTCACCCACCAGAAAAATGTTGTAGTAAAACTCTCCCATATTTGATTCATAGCTTTGTATTCGTCTGGAACACCCCTGGGGATGCCTATACCATCTATCCAAATTGGGCTATTTCCTTCCTGACTTATATTTCTTTTTCTCCTAATTATTCTTCCTGTCACTGGCCTTTGATGACCAATTCTTACAGGTTGGACCAACAATACTGGTGCACAAGTACCCACCCATCCCTCTGGTAATGTCTGCCGAATGCTCCCTTTGTTAGTGCATGCCCACCACACATCAGTCTGAGGGATGGTTAGGCTCCTAATTTTTTCCCTCCCTTCCTTATCTAAATCAGTCACATTAATTATCTCCTTACAGCCATCAAAATCACCCAAGTTATGGGTGCCATTTCTATGTCTGTAACACTGGTATTCGCCAGGAGTTAAAGTGAATCTAGGTGGGCTGGCTGAGTATGTCAATTTTGCCAGCCCAATCCCTGTGCAATTTGGCTCTTTTTGATTGGACCCCAGGTCTAATACACAGGGAAACATTGCCTTTGGCATTGGGGCGGTCAACATTGTCGGTCGCCCAATGGAGCATGCATAACAATTGGTCTCCCCCAAGGCCCTAGCAGTGTATTTCATCCACTTTAACCAGAGATTCTCATCAGGGACCCCCTCCACTTCCCCATTGTTCCATTCTTGGAGGAGAAAATCTTTCATAGTGGACGGGTTAGTCAAATTGACTCCGTCATCCCTTGACTGATTTACTCGGGTCTATTGCCATTAATGGATTAATGACAGTACCTGCTCCCTCTATATCTTTTGACTCCATTAAATGTAATCTTAGACAAGTATCCCGTCCGTATACGTCCGCGCAAGCCCAGTAAGTTCTTTTCATGTCCTCTTTAGTGACTTTTACTATCGTTACTACCATTTCCGTGGGGATGTCGTTATACCTTCTTATCCTCCATCTGGACGTCCAGCCCCCCGTCTCATATCTCCGTCCCCCAGTATGTCTAAATACCTGAGCCCAGGAACAATCTGCAGAGGGAGCTGAACATAAATACAACGGGATCTTATAATCCCATGTTGCTTGCTTATCCGCTCTGATAAGATCCCTAATCCTAATTTTGAATCTTACTCCCCACCCCTCTCTGACTCCTATTATGTAGATCACTCGCCCTTGACGGTCAGTATGTCGGTCGCTTCCCTTTTATTTCTTAATAATGGTAAGGCCCTAGCGTAATTGGTGCGAGCTGGTGGTGGATCTTGACATACCACGACTATTGCCGAGACTATGATGCAGCTCAGGGTCACCCATATTCCCAAAACCGCCAACCCTCTCCTGTCTTGAGTCCTTCTGCTCGGTACCACCCCATACTCACACCCTAGGAACACACTACAGTGATGATAGGTCTGGGTAGGAGATCTTCGTTGACAGAGGTGACTCCCGGACCCTGTGGCCCAGTTCCGCTCGTCAACTCTGCGTGTGCTAAGCGGTGCTTGTATGTGGTCCTACCTTCTTGCAGTGGGTAACATGGACCCAGGTTCCTCTCTCTGCTATTCTAATGGCCAAGGTGGTTACCAACATAACCTGATAGGGCCCTTCCCAACAGGCCTGCTTCCAGTTTTCCTTCTAGTGACTGGATGCTCATTAGTCACCTGGTTAGATAGTGGGTCACCTTCTCCTTTAGTTCACCTGTGGGGCACAAAACCTCTGACATACGGGTGTGGTTAATAAACTATCTTCACACATGTTCAGATTAATGTAACAATTTCTGACTGCATTCTCTTTTTAGACTGTATCTAAAAAAATGTTTTTTAAAAAAAAAAGTATTTTGTCCTCTCCTTCGTATATTATTTAATCCTACAATTAGCCTCTTCCCCCCTCTTGACACATAGTTCTGCTTATGTGTCAATTTTTTACCACCTTCCTAAACATTCCCTTAGGTAATTTATCAACCAATTGCCATGCCTTTCATTTTTTAGATTGTCTTTTGCTTCTTTATTGCTCCTCCCACTTCCTTTGTCTTTATGGCGGCTAAATTCGACTTTCATTCAGTTCAGAATCAATTAGTAATCCAATCAAACAATCTCTTATCTTGTAAAAACATTTATGTTTAGTTCAACCTCTGTTCTATCCCGGCTCTCCCGGGCTTGACCTGAAGACTGATTGTTGGACATGACAATCCATATTTAGGTCACCTAAGTGTTCTGCCTAGCAACAAAGAATAAAAACCTCTATGTTCGTGATTAACCCAGTTATCTCTAATAGCCCACCAAAAAAAAAAACATCATCTTTAAATCACTACCAATGTCATATCCCTCTTTACTCTCTACCATTTGGGTAACATCCCTGATATATGTATGAAAAGCTAAGACTGTTTGGGAAGAGAGCAACAACATAAACTGTTCTTCCTCCTCAGAGTTCCAAATGATTTTACCATGGGCTGCCATTGCCTTCCCATAGATAAGATCACTTAATTTACCCGTATGTAGTACATAATGGAGTACCCAAGCTTTACAGCAGTCTATCCTTCCCAAAAAGCTCATCATTCTTCATCTAATTTTTTTTTCTTTCTAGTCCTTATCTACCTGGTCCTATTGCTAAATCAATGATCTAGGCAATAGTTGTCTCGCCTTAGATTGTACATTCCTCTGATTACTGCAGCTTATTCCATTAATTTAGTTTCAAATATCACCCAATAAACCGTTCCATCCCACAGCATAGTAAACACCACCTATGAACTGTTGAAAATTCCCTAAATTCAACATAACAACCCTTTATAAACATCATGCTGGGTGTGTTTTTTATTTATTTGAAAAACCCAATTGAAAAATAACAATCAAAGATAGTTAGGCTCAACTTAATTTGGTAGCTCCCTCTTATGACCTAAATATTGCCTAACTTCACTACTGCTCCCCCTTGCCCTGAGCAATATTCCAATGAGGTAAGCTAATCTCTTTCTCCTGGTTATACATTTTGTTAACCTTCAATTACCATCCGTAATCTAAAGATGGTAGTACACACAAAACATGATACAGATATCCCCAGTCCTAACCCATGAATAATGTTTGTATCACCTAATTTCTTATAACTAATCCATAAAATCCCTTAAAATTCCTTGAGTATACAATTATTATTTAATTGATTACCCTAAATCTGCTACATGTGATCTCATTTCAAATGATCCATTATCAATTATTTGATCCACCCCCTAAGAAAATCTCTCTCCCCTTCTATTTTGGAGTTCTACCTCTACCTGCTATTTCCCCTAGTGGCCATTAAATACTCAGCTCCCGTATGTTATTTTTCTTACTCTATCCTGTCTACTATTCCGCTCATGATGGATTGCATATCTCTTGACCTCGGCCAACGAAGTAGTTCCCCATCCCACTAAAGTCCTCTTAATATTCCAGCTTATTTCTGGTCTCATTCCACTAAGGAATGCTATTTTTTAGCTGCTGATGGTACGGAGTATCATTTCCCTGTCCCTGGGGAGGCTCAGGTATTTCACTTGGCTGATGGTCTCACTGTTTTCCTGTTTACATTCATGTACTTTGGAGAAGTCAGCATGTTGATGGTAAGGTTCCCTTAAATTATTACACAACTCAGTTATTTTCCCAACATTTTGCCCATCATCTGCCCATGGTAGGACTGCTCCATTGGCATCCCCTGAAACCCACTGCCCCCGAACAGCTGCCCAATCTTTCCCAACTAGGGTTCTGACTGCCCTCTCAATTTCCCCTGTGTTTAGCTTAAAGCTTGCTGCTAGACTCTCCAAATCCCTCCTGAACCCCTCTATTCCTGTCTTAGGGTGCACTACACCCTCTATAGCTCTCACTACATCTCGCTGTGTCCATGCCCTATATACATCCAGTGTGTCTGGTGCATGCTCCTCCCCAGCCCTTGGGTTCGGCAAGGCTATCAAAGGGTACTGGTCATCCCCTTCCTCATCATCTAACCACTCTTTCTTCCCTGGCTTATTGTAGTTTTCTGATCTTTTTAACTCCCTGTTTTTAAACTCTCCGTGTTTACTCTCTCTAGCTTTTCCTGCCTCTTCCCTCTCTACCCTCCTATCATTACTGAATCAATGATAATACATTTACATTCTAGTCACCCAGCAGACGCTCCTATCCAGAGGATGACCTACAGTTAGTGAATACATTTTTATTTATTTTTTCTCTGGCCCCCCCCCCCGTGGGAATCGAACCCACAACCCTGGCATTGCAAACACCATGCTCTATCAACTGAGCTACATCCCTGCCGGCCATTTTCCCCCCTACCCTGGACGACGCTGGGCCAATTGTGCGCCGCCCATGAGTCTCCCGGTCGCGGCCGGCTGCGACAGAGCCTGGATTCGAACCAGGATCTCTAGTGGCACAGTTAGCACTGCGATGCAGTGCCTTAGACCACTGCGCCACTCAGGATAATAATAACTGCAATAACTATCAATAATAATTATAATAACTATTACAAATTATATTGTCCTTTTTCTGATGTTATAATTGTAGTCTATTCCATCACTTTAGTTTAAAATATAAATTTATTTATAACAAATCCAGAACCCACCACAGGCTGGCGCTATTCCCCCAGCACCACAGCCAATGCCACTTGCTTCCCTGTAACGAAAATAAATTATCGTTTAAAAATTTTCCAACTATTTGTATTTTCCCGCTAACCCATTTCAGTTCGCTATTCAATATCTTTAACATTTCTCTCTGATTCGGCCCCAATCAATAAAACAAATGCTTGATATCGTTTATCAGCATACACTTAATGACATTCCTACCATCTGAACTTATTTACTGTCTCTCACCCCCCCCTCTCCTGGTCCTTCCTACATTATGGGGGAGGCGCGGGAAACTTCCCTACAATCTTCCTTCTTAGGAAATAATGTCATTCATACTTATAACATATTTTCATAGACCTATCTAATGCAACTTTTAATACACGTAAAAAAAACTCTCTCCCTACACCCATTCCCCATTGAATGAGTGCGTCTTCCTAGTTACCCCATAACCACGCCTCAAATCTTTTATTCAGCATTTAACCAACCAAATACTAAGTAGTATCCGGTTATCATTCATACCCGCCGTTGAATTCCCTCATACACACACACTTCACCCCATGCCATTCAAATGCCCAACACAACAGAACAGTCAATGCAACTCTCTATTGGCTCTTCAAGTCGCTCCGGACCAGAGCGTCTGCCAAATGACCAAAAATGCAAATGTAAATATTCTCTACTTTCTCACTCATTACGTACGTCTACGTTTGAGTGCGAAAGTTCATACATATGCATCGTTAGACTTTATAGGTACCTCTCAAATAATCGCTTTGTGGTGTTTTTTAGCCAATTCTTAATTGACACGAATAATTTTTTCAAATATTTTCCTTTGTTACCGTTGAAGCACTTTCGCGCTTAAAAAAAACACTCGCTGTCTCTAGCCCCTCCTTTCGCTGTTTTTTCAAATTAGTTCCACAGTGTACATGCATCTGTTTGATCATAAGTTCTAATTTTTCTACTTCGAGATGCCCAATAAATCCATACTTTTTCTCCCAAACGGATCCATAAAACACATTTCTTCGATCTCTTCGTAACATATATCTTTCATCCCCCGTAAAATTCCCGGGAAGATTTATTTCCCATGGTGGAAAACAAAAAAAATTCCCCCCTTTAGTAATAATTCCCAGAATTATTCTTCTAGGAGCTATTATTTTAGTGCGTCTTTTGAGCCAACATATGATCTGCTTTTGTAATTAACCATTTACAATTATTTAACCCCTAACCCAGAGCATTTATTTAAAACTCCGGTTTCATGAAAGGGGTCGATAACCATTTTTTCTCACGCAACCTATTTCTTTAGCTCCTTCCTATAAATAATTATCACGTATACTGATGGATTCTTAAGTCTCACATGTACACAACATTATACAATCATTTGCTAAACCTATTTGTAACCTAGAGGTCGTAACTGCTCTAGTTTCATGAAACACACAGAGTTCTAGCAAATCCCCCGTCGTATACGCAACTTTTGATCCGTTTGTCCATAGCACACAACGAAAATCATCCCTTTCCCTGTTTTATCGTAGTACTGAACCCAGTACAGTCTCAATAAAAAACTAGTTTACATTGGTGATGGCCTTCACCCCTTGTCATTTCGGACTAGATTATTCTGGTTATAGCTATTTACCTAGGGCCAATTGCAGACCCTCCCTGTTTCGTAATAATTATTACTTCCTTTGAGACTTTGTTAACTATTCTCTGCCCTTTCACAAGAATCACTATTCTCATTCAAGTTCAAATCATTTCACCAAAATCCATGAATAAAAATTACTGACCTCTTCCTTGCAGTTTGGATTTTAAATGCTTTTTCAAACTTGTTAACGTCTTTATCGTTCATAAAGAGTAATCACCGGCCTGTTTATAACCTTAACGTCGAAGGCCAGGACTATTCTCCACGGATGCAATCACCCGGCTGTGCACGGATTCGGTGTCCTTAGAACGATAAAGACGTATTTAAGCTCCGCTCAAAGGACCAATCTGTCATGTGAATTTCTATCTCTAATTCAACCTAAGCTTGAATCATTACCAGAGGTTGTAAGGCTCTGGTTTTAATCATCAATGATTCAAGGTCCACAACCAACAAGTATTATCTGTATATTTATTCATGGAGAGAGCTCTGGCGCCAAAAACACATACATACTGTTTTTATACCCCTTGACAAACAAAGGCATTATGCTCCTCCCACCTTTAGGTGGGATTCTTAAACAGTTTCCGCCTTCTCCTTTACCCTTGAATGTTTAGTACCCCCTCTGTTAGTGGGTTGACACTACATGATAATTCGAATATCGTATACACATTTCTACTGTATTTGGGGTGAAATCCTTTAGTCATTATTTTTAATACACAAATTAATCTATCAGAGACAGAATAATAACAAAATAATCCAGAAAAACGCATGTCAAAAATATTATAAATTGATTTGCATTTTAATGAGGGAAATAAGTATTTGACCCCCTCTCAATCAGAAAGATTTCTGGCTCCCAGGTATCTTTTATACAGGTAACGAGCTGAGATTAGGAGCACACGCTTAAAGGGAGTGCTCCTAATCTCAGTTTGTTACCTGTATAAAAGACACCTGTCCACAGAAGCAATCAATCAATCACATTCCAAACTCTCCACCATGGCCAAGACCAAAGAGCTCTCCAAGGATGTCAGGGACAAGATTGTAGACATACACAAGGCTGGAATGGGCTACAAGACCATCGCCAAGCAGCTTGGTGAGAAGGTGACAACAGTTGGTGGGATTATTCGCAAATGGAAGAAACACAAAATAACTGTCAATCTCCCTCGGCCTGGGGCTCCATGCAAGATCTCACCTCGTGGAGTTGCAATGATCATGAGAACGGTGAGGAATCAGCCCAGAACAACACGGGAGGATCTTGTCAATGATCTCAAGGCAGCTGGGACCATAGTCACCAAGAAAACAATTGGTAACACACTACGCTGTGAAGAACTGAAATCCTGCAGCGCCCACAAGGTCCCCCTGCTCAAGAAATCACATATACAGGCCCGTCTGAAGTTTGCCAATGAACATCTGAATGATTCAGAGGAGAACTGTGTGAAAGTGTTGTGGTCAGATGAGACCAAATTCGAGGTCTTTGGCATCAACTCAACTCGCCGTGTTTGGAGGAGGAGGAATGCTGCCTATGACCCCAAGAACACCATCCCCACCGTCAAACATGGAGGTGGAAACATTATATGCTTTGGGGGTGTTTTTCTGCTAAGGGGACAGGACAACTTCACCGCATCAAAAGGACGATGGACGGGGCCATGTATCGTCAAATCTTGGGTGAGAACCTCCTTCCCTCAGCCAGGGCATTGAAAATGGGTCGTGGATGGGTACCCAAAATACACGGCCAAGGCAACAAAGGAGTGGCCCAAGAAGAAGCACATTAAGGTCCTGGAGTGGCCTAGCCAGTCTCCAGACCTTAATCCCATAGAACATCTGTGGAGGGAGCTGAAGGTTCGAGTTGCCAAACGTCAGCCTCGAAACCTTAATGACTTGGAGAAGATCTGCAAAGAGGAGTGGGACAAAATCCCTCCTGAGATGTGTGCAAAACCTGGTGGCCAACTACAAGAAACGTCTGACCTGATTGCCAACTTGGGTTTTGCCACCAAGTACTAAGTCATGTTTTGCAGATGGGTCAAATTAAAATGCTAATCAATTTATAAAATTTTTGACATGCATTTTTCTTGAAGAAACGTTCAAAGTTCTTGAAATTTTCCGTATTGACTGACCTTCGTGTCTTAAAGTAATGATGGACTGTCGTTTCTCTTTGCTTATTTGAGCTGTTAATAATATGGACTTGGTGTTTTACCAAATAGGGCCATCTTCTGTATACCACCTCTACCATAACAAAACTGATTGGCTCAAACACATTAAGAAGGAAATAAATTCCACAAATTAACTTTTGAGAAGGCACACCTGTAAATTGAAATGCATTCCAGGTGACTACCTCATGAAGCTGGTTGAGAGAATGTCAAGAGTGTGCAAAGCTGTCAAGGCAAAGGGTGGCTATTTGAAGAATCTCAAATATAAAATATATTTTGATTTGTTTAACACTTTTTTGGTTTCTACATGATTCCATGTGTGTTATTTCATAGTTTTGATGTCTTCACTATTATTCTACAATGTAAAAAATTTTAAAAAATAAAGAAAAACCCTTGAATGAGTAGCTGTGTCCAAACCTTTGTATATTATGTCGGAAAAGTCAGTTAAAATGTATTCTGTCCTAGTTAAAAACAAGTCATCATTCAATAGGCTTTGATTACATTTCCAATATCTTCGCCCATGTGGAAATTCTGAAAGAGCAATATATATGCCAATTATGTGATCGTCTGACCGCATTCTGTCCCCTTTGAACACTTTTTAAAATGTTGGTGCCAGAGAGAATGACATAAGAAAGTAATCAAGATGACTAGCTTGATTGAGCCTCCACCATGTACAGTGGGGAAAAAAAGTATTTAGTCAGCCACCAATTGTGCAAGTTCTCCACTTAAAAAGATGAGAGAGGCCTGTAATTTTCATCATAGGTACACGTCAACTATGACAGACAAATTGAGAAAAAAAATTCCAGAAAATCACATTGTAGGATTTTTAATGAATTTATTTGCAAATTATGGTGGAAAATAAGTATTTGGTCACCTATAAACAAGCAAGATTTCTGGCTCTCACAGACCTGTAACTTCTTCTTTAAGAGGCTCCTCTGTCCTCCACTCGTTACCTGTATTAATGGCACCTGTTTGAACTTGTTATCAGTATAAAAGACACCTGTCCACAACCTCAAACAGTCACACTCCAAACTCCACTATGGCCAAGATCAAAGAGCTGTCAAAGGACACCAGAAACTAAATTGTAGACCTGCACCAGGCTGGGAAGACTGAATCTGCAATAGGTAAGCAGCTTGGTTTGAAGAAATCAACTGTGGGAGCAATTATTAGGAAATGGAAGACATACAAGACCACTGATAATCTCCCTCGATCTGGGGCTCCACGCAAGATCTCACCCCGTGGGGTCAAAATGATCACAAGAACGGTGAGCAAAAATCCCAGAACCACACAGGGGGACCTAGTGAATGACCTGCAGAGAGCTGAGACCAAAGTAACAAAGCCTACCATCAGTAACACACTACGCCGCCAGGGACTCAAATCCTGCAGTGAAAGACGTGTCCCCCTGCTTAAGCCAGTACATGTCCAGGCCCGTCTGAAGTTTGCTAGAGTGCATTTGGATGATCCAGAAGAGGATTGGGAGAATGTCATATGGTCAGATGAAACCAAAAAGAACTTTTGGTAAAAACTCAACTCGTCGTGTTTGGAGAACAAAGAATGCTGAGTTGCATCCAAAGAACACCATACCTACTGTGAAGCATGGGGGGTGGAAACATCATGCTTTGGGGCTGTTTTTTCTGCAAAGGGACCAGGACGACTGATCCGTGTAAAGGAAAGAATGAATGGGGCCATGTATCGTGAGATTTTGAGTGAAAATCTCCTTCCATCAGCAAGGGCATTGAAGATTAAAACGTGGCTGGGTCTTTCAGCATGACAATGATCCCAAACACACCGCCCGGGCAATGAAGGAGTGGCTTCGTAAGAAGCATTTCAAGGTCCTGGAGTGGCCTAGCCAGTCTCCAGATCTCAACCCCATAGAAAATATTTGGAGGGAGTTGAAAGTCCGTGTTGCCCAGCGACAGCCCCAAAACATCACTGCTCTAGAGGAGATCTGCATGGAGGAATGGGCCAAAATACCAGCAACAGTGTGTGAAAACCTTGTGAAGACTTACAGAAAACGTTTGACCTGTGTCATTGCCAACAAAGGGTATATAACAAAGTATTGAGAAACTTTTGTAATTGGCCAAATACTTATTTTCCACCATAATTTGCAAATAAATTCATTAAAAATCCTACAATGTGATTATCTGGATTTTTTTTCCTCATTTTGTCTGTCATAGTTGACGTGTACCTATGATGAAAATTACAGGCCTCTCTCATCTTTTTAAGTGGGAGAACTTGCACAATTGGTGGCTGACTAAATACTTTTTTCCCCCACTGTATATCTCACTAGGTCAGGATATTTAAGCCTCCATATATCCACTAGTTCCAATATATCCATGACATTCAGGATTTCCAATAAGTGCGTGAGGGTAATAGTTTGTGGTGTGACTTCCTTTACGGTCCATAGAGGTATTTAAAACCGTACTATAATCTCCCACCATAATAATAGAGTCTTGTATTGCTTGTAGAGTTGATAAATTATTATACATATTTTCAAAGAACCGTGGATCATAATTATTTGGACCGTATTGGTTAATGAGCCATATCTGTTTATGGTCCAATAACATATTTAAAATCATCCATCTAACCTGAGGATCTGTTTGGACAATTTGCACATTCGGATCAAAATTGCTGTTAACTAATATCATTACCCCTTTTTAATTTCTTTGCCCATGGGAGAAACATATTTCACCCCCACAGTCCTTTTTCCACACAACTTCATTTAAAATTGTTGAATGAGTCTCCTGTAACCAATAGATATTATATTCCTTCTCTTTTAGCAGGTAAGTACTGATCGTATTTATTATTTTAGCTAACAATTATTGTGATTCATCCTATATTGTCCCTAACATCTTTACTCCCTAGCAACAGTTGTGGGATACATACACACACACACACACACACAAACACTCATACACACTCAACCCCTTTTCCCCACAAACAACCATAAACTCAGATGCTCAACAGTTGTTCCATCCCAGAGCCCAACTCAAGAAAGGACTTGATTTATGAATGCATATACAGTTGCAGCTGTTTGAGAAGGCATGCAAAATTGAGCAACAACGGTTAAAAATGGGGAGATTTGATTAACCATTGTCAAGTCCTAGGCGATGGAGATCAGACACACCCCCATCCCCTGAAACACACACAAGCTGGTCCCCAGTTGTGACCATTTTACTAAGCATCTCTGTGCAGTCAGACCTTTGATTATTTTGTGCCACCAGGGCCACAATAATATGCCCCCTCTCTGAATGTCAGAGTGTGACCCCCTTCCCATGGGTTACTGCAGCTAGTGTTGCCAGCACTGCCACTACCTGGGTGGGGGTTCCCCACCGGAATCCCCACCGGCTAGGTACAAGGTCACCAAGGTCTCATTAGTAGCTTTGAGAATTTCCTTGTATATTATGCTCTCCCATCAGGGGGCTTTGGCTTTGTAGGACCAACGCTGCCAGGCAGGCTCAGAATCTTGAGGGGGCGGTGCTGCTTTAGTAGGTCTCTGACCGCATCCATCTTTCTGTCTTGGCTGCGTATAGGCTACTTACAGTAGGCCTATAAAACAGATAACGACTTCTCCTTACTGTATGGGACGCTCAGGTGGGTGTCTAGGGTATAGGGTTGGGGACCTGCAGCTTGCTGCCTGTGCTGTACAGGCAGATGGAGCAGAAGCTTCTTTATCAATTTTAAATGCTGTTAAGTTGTGTCAATCGAATCTGGTATAAGAACAGAGTTCAACACTTAGTCACTGAATATATTTTCAGCTTTTTATTAATATAATTAGTCAAGCAAACAAATGGTAAATGCAATCTTCGTATATACGGGCTCATTGTAACACCTTACAGGGCTAACATAGAACTAACTGTCCCAACCCAAAGTTATTATTTTAATACTCTGACAGAGATAGTTCCTGCTCCAAGCAGGCCTATCAGAGTAGAGGCTGAGCGTGGTTTAAACTTACTCAGCCTATCGTTGGCGCACAGGCTGGTCCCAGCCTCTTGGCGCATAACTGTCACCGGGTGTTGGTTGTCAGCTTGTCTCAAGAGTAAGCAACCATTGATACAGTTTCCTCTTCTTCATGTTGCAGTACTTTGTCCTTGAGCGGTTTAACAAAGAGGCAGTGTGTGTGTGTCACAAGTCTATCTCAGCCTACGCCCTTCCGGTTTCTCACATTAGTCACAGCTTGTTATGTTAAACAATCTATATCAGTACAGCACAAACCTATTAGGTTTAATCATTAATGTATTCTTTTTAACCCTCCCGTTGTCCTAGGGTCAAAATGACCCGCCACTGTGTTAAAACAACTTTATTTAATTTTTATATTTTTTGGATCATTTGTGAGAAGGAGGCAGTGATACTTTCTTTAAAGTCTCACTGCCTCCTTCTCACATATGATCCCAAAAATATAAAAATTAAATAAAGTTGGTTCAACACAGTGGCGGGTCATTTTGACCCTAGGACAACGGGAGGGTTAAGCTAGGCATCACTTCTAGTTGTAAGAGAATAGACCCCCACAATCCCCCTTTTCACACCCATTGGGTGTGAACACAGAATAAGAAATTCCAGGGAAATTTAGGATTCCCCCTTTTGACACCCACTAGGGTGTCACTCACTAAAACACAATACAAACAGACAAACAGAAATGTTTTATTAATAGGCAATAATGATAGTAAAAACCTTCTGTCCTTCCATCTACACCTAACTTGTACTAAGTTGGCTACCAGCCACCCAGGAACTTCAAACCCTCACATAGGAAGGACAAACATTCACATTAAACATGATTTGTAAAAGATAAAAACACAAACATTAGACTCAGTGTCTGCATCCCCCTCTTGTGCCTCCAGCAAGGGCATCATACCAGCAGTGTGCACGACATCTGTAACAGACTTTCTCAAACAAGGGATAACACAGGCAGCGCAACACATCAAAATCAAAAACATAACAATTAAGGTCAGAAATCCAGTAACCACCAGTGCAGCATACTTACCAAACCACTCACCCAACCAAGAAAACAGTCCGGTTTCTTCAGGCAGTGGGAGGCTGTCCATCAGGGTCTGAAGGTCCCAATGGGCCTAGGGCTTGTAAACCGTCGTACCCCCGGGTGTCTCCCTTAGTGGCATCATTTTCGCCCCTGAGGACATTTTACTCCTGGTTCGATATGCAGGGTCATCCAATTCTCTGTCCTCATCCCACATTTCCCCATTAAACATTCCATACAGGAACTTGGTCTCTCTTTCCCTTCCTTGATTGTCTCCACCGTTCGCTCTCCCCTCTTCTTCTACTTCACTTGCATTTGAGCAGTTTTCTCCCAAATCTATATATTTACCTCTTCTCTTTTACTTCATCCAGTTCCTTTATAGCCTTCTGCATTACCAGCAGCTGTTCTTCCCCATCCTTCAGTTTATCTTCCAGTTCCCCTATTGCCCTTTGTTTTCTAACTTCCTCTTCTTACCTGCGGTCCTGGGTGGCTGAACTGGTCTCAGTCCACGAACCACTTCTAATGCTTCCATTTTCACTTCCATCCTCAAGACACATACTCTCAAGCTTGCTTAGGCTTGCCACTCCTCTATTCAACTCCCTGGCTGCCTCTAGCAGTATTTGCACCTCCTCTCTTCTCCCCTCGCTGACCCGACACCATGCTTCTCCTTTTCTGTCATCGTCTGGTCGCTTGTGGTAATTGACGGTGGCTGTGAGATCCAGTACTGGTGCCATGACTCCTGTACCTTCATATGGTGGAGGTGCTATTGGAAGGGCCGGGTACAATCGGGGTTTCTCGGTGCGTTTCTCTCCACACATTTTCTTCAGTTTCTCCAACATGGACAAGCCTATACGCTCCTTTAATCTGGCTTTCTCCATTGCTTCTTTAAATATACCCCTACGTGGTTCTCCCTCCTGTTTCCACTCAGAACAGGTTTTATCTGTCTTCCGGTTACACGTTTCCAATATTCTGCCGGGTTCCCTGTCAACCGGGAGTCCATCGGGTGACTTAAAACTACCGTCTTTTATCCATTCCTTATATAATTTCTCCCCCCTTCTCTTCCACTCCGTACCGTCTTTGC
This sequence comes from Coregonus clupeaformis, assembly GCF_020615455.1. Taxonomy (NCBI): domain Eukaryota; kingdom Metazoa; phylum Chordata; class Actinopteri; order Salmoniformes; family Salmonidae; genus Coregonus; species Coregonus clupeaformis. The sequence continues at coordinate 110,238 of NW_025534539.1, read as the reverse complement.
CCCATTAATTTCTAGAGCTGACTTCAATGCCTTCAGTACCCTCTCGGTCTCCTGGCTGGTCATTGTTCATTTTAATTTACCGTAATCTATCTATCCAAACTTGTTTATTATTCCTAGTGATATATTTATTTTAGTGCAGAATAAAACGTTATAATTCAGGTCCACGACCTATTATTTACCCGTAAGTCAACCAGACCGATATTAGATCTCGGACTAATATCAAATGTACTACAAATACTCAGTAAACCTCCTCAGTATAACCTAGGACCTAGCCAGTAATATGTTCACAATTATCGGACCTTACCTTAGAACCTAGCCAGTAATATGTTTACAATTACCGGACCTTGCCTTGGAAAGAACAGAACCTAGCCCGTACAACTACGGGACCTTGCCTGTACTTATTTATCCGTGAATCATTCAAACCGATATTAGTGCGCTGTCTAATATCTAATGTACTTCATTCACATGATTGGGTTGGCCTCCCAAACTTAATTCAGTCTTGTTGATAGTCCCAGACTTATTAACCACAATCGAACTTGATACCCCGTATCTAGTACATTATATTCGCTGTTATAATTCTGTTCACTCACACACACACTCTGGTTAAGTACAGTGGGGAAAAAAAGTATTTAGTCAGCCACCAATTGTGCAAGTTCTCCCACTTAAAAAGATGAGAGAGACCTGTACTTTTCATCATAGGTACACGTCAACTATGACAGACAAATTGAGATATTTTTTCCAGAAAATCACATTGTAGGATTTTTAATGAATTTATTTGCAAATTATGGTGGAAAATAAGTATTTGGTCACCTACAAACAAGCAAGATTTCTGGCTCTCATAGACCTGTAACTTCTTCTTTAAGAAGCTCCTCTGTCCTCCACTCGTTATCTGTATTAATGGCACCTGTTTGAACTTGTTATCAGTATAAAATACACCTGTCCACAACCTCAAAAAGTCACACTCCAAACTCCACTATGGCCAAGACCAAAGAGCTGTCAAAGGACACCAGAAACAAAATTGTAGACCTGCACCAGGCTGGGAAAACTGAATCTGCAATAGGTAAGCAGCTTGGTTTGAAGAAATCAGCTGTGGGAGCAATTATTAGGAAATGGAAGACATACAAGACCACTGATAATCTCCCTCGATCTGGGGCTCCACGCAAGATCTCACCCCGTGGGGTCAAAATTATCACAAGAACGGTGAGCAAAAATCCCAGAACCACACAGGGGGACCTAGTGAATGACCTGCAGAGAGCTGGGACCAAAGTAACAAAGCCTACCATCAGTAACACACTACGCCGCCAGGGACTCAAATCCTGCAGTGAAGACGTGTCCCCCTGCTTAAGCCAGTACATGTCCAGGCCCGTCTGAAGTTTGCTAGAGTGCATTTGGATGATCCAGAAGAGGATTGGGAGAATGTCATATGGTCAGATGAAACCAAAAAAGAACTTTTTGGTAAAAACTCAACTCGTCGTGTTTGGAGAACAAAGAATGCTGAGTTGCATCCAAAGAACACCATACCTACTGTGAAGCATGGGGGTGGAAACATCATGCTTTGGGGCTGTTTTTCTGCAAAGGGACCAGGACGACTGATCCGTGTAAAGGAAAGAATGAATGGGGCCATGTATCGTGAGATTTTGAGTGAAAACCTCCTTCCATCAGCAAGGGCATTGAAGATGAAACGTGGCTGGGTCTTTCAGCATGACAATGATCCCAAACACACCGCCCGGGCAACGAAGGAGTGGCTTCGTAAGAAGCATTTCAAGGTCCTGGAGTGGCCTAGCCAAGTCCGTGTTGCCCAGCGACAGCCCCAAAACATCACTGCTCTAGAGGAGATCTGCATGGAGGAATAGGCCAAAATACCAGCAACAGTGTGTGAAAACCTTGTGAAGACTTACAGAAAACGTTTGACCTGTGTCATTGCCAACAAAGGGTATATAACAAAGAATTGAGAAACTTTTGTTATTGACCAAATACTTATTTTCCACCATAATTTGCAAATAAATATATTAAAAATCCTACAATGTGATTTTCAGGATTTTTTTCTTCTCATTTTGTCTGTCATAGTTGACGTGTACCTATGATGAAAATGACAGGCCTCTCTCATCTTTTTAAGTGGGAGAACTTGCACAATTGGTGGCTGACTAAATACTTTTTTTCCCCACTGTATATCGTCTAGTCGCAGACATAACTGATGATCAATACCTAATACATTTCATTCATTCATTATGTCATTTGTGACTTATCGTTTTTTTTTAAAATTGCATTTACCACAGCACACGCTTCATACATTTAACTAATTTGTTAAATACATATGTAACTTTATCAATTATGCAATTTGGTAACTTACATCAAACAGTTGTCTTACAAAATTTATTTGGATAATGCCAATATGCAGAACTTTAGTTATTCACAATAGGTGTCTGCTTACCTTTTTGTCTGACCGGTCAGGATTTGAGAGACACACCGTCCGACGACAGCAATGGCCAATCGGCCGGACAAGTTCCAGCGAAGTCCTTCTAACAGATCACGTCCAGGGTCACCAATTGTTAAGTTGCATCATTCGAATCTGGTATCAGAACAGAGTTCAACACTAAGTCACTGAATATATTTTCAGCTTTTTATTAATATAATTAGTCAAGCAAACAAATGGTAAATGCAATCTTCGTATATAGGGCTCACTGTAACACCTCACAGGGCTAACAGAGAACTAACTGTCCCAACCCAAAGTTATTATTTTAATACTCTGACAGAGATAGTTCCTGCTCCAAGCAGGCCTATCAGAGTAGAGGCTGAGCGTGGTTTAAACTTACTCAGCCTATTGTTGGCGCACAGGCTGGTCCCAGCCTCTTGGCGCATAACTGTCACCGGGTGTTGGTTGTCAGCTTGTCTCGAGAGTAAGCAACCATTGATACAGTTTCCTCTTCTTCATGTTGCAGTACTTTGTCCTTGAGCGGTTTAACAAAGAGGCAGTGTGTGTGTGTGTGTGTGTCACAAGTCTATCTCAGCCTACGCCCTTCCGGTTCCTCACATTAGTCACAGCTTGTTATGTTAAACAATCTATATCAGTACAGCACAAACCTATTAGGTTTAATCATTCATGTATTATTTTTAAGCTAGGCATCACTTCTAGTTGTAAGAGAATAGATCCCCACAATGCGTCCCTCCGGACCTCGGTAATGACCAAATGTGGCCTGCAGGGAGAATTAGTTTGACACCGCTGGGATACACTGTCTAAAGCTGTATTCTGAGATATTGTGTAAAATAGTGTTTTTTCTCACTAAGAATACTAAACAAACATTAGCTTAAAAGAAGTAAGATTGTCTCACCCAAAGTTCAAGAAAGGCCTTTTTCCCTTTATTCAGATTACAACCTCTCACTTTCAGTTATTTGAAAAGGAAATAATCTCCCAAATGTCACTATTTCTAAAACAAGCCATAGAAAGTTGGTTGCAATTTCAATTTAATCCTCCAGAAACGACAGAACAAATAATGCAACAAATATTGTGGTTAAATTCAAATATACTAATTGACAAAAAACCTTTATTTTTTGACAGAATGTTTAAAAAAGGTATAATCTTCGTAAATGATATCATCGGTAGAACTGGTGGAGTTATGACGCACATGCAGCTAACAAAAACATATGGAAATGTCTGCTCTACCCAAAATTACAACCAAATAATTGCAGCCTTACCGCAAAAGTGGAAGAGGAAAGTGGAAGGGGGAGAAAGTAAGGAATTTGTCTGTCGGCCTTGCATTAAAGAACATAATTGGTTAAGGAAAACTGTGATAAATAAAAAAGTATATCAGTTTCACTTAAGGACCAAAGGATTGACAGCCGTCCCATATAGATTGCAAAATAGTTGGGAAGAGATCTTTGACGTACCGATCCCATGGCATAGTATTTATGAACTGACACGCAAAACGACACCGGATTCAAAAATTTGAATCTTTCAATTTAAATTATTATATACAATTCTTGCTACCAATAGAATGTTATTTATATGGGGGATACAATCTTCCCAGCTCTGCAGATTTTGCTGTGAAGAGACAGAATCATTAGATCATTTGTTTTGGTTCTGTCCATTTGTAGCTTGTTTTTGGACACAGGTCCAGGAATGGCTAAAGGATTGCAATATTTACCTGGAACTAACCTTGCAGATAGCATTACTGGGTGATCTGAAAAGTCATAGTCAATCAATCAATAATATAATAATACTTTTAGCAAAAATGTTTATTTTTAATTCACAATCTGTAGAAGCAATGAGAATAGAAAGGTTCAGAACTTTTGTAAAACATCACAGTACAGTTGAAATATATATGGCAAATAGAAATCCTATATGGATGGTGTTAAGAGATAGATGGGAGGTATTGAATAGAGTTGAAGGATGGGACTAATAACAAATAACAACAAATAATAACAAAGATAGCTAATAATGTAAGAATACTGTGTCCATAATAAGTATATAGGTTGTATGTTGGGAGCTTTTGGGAAAGAGCACAGTTAGAAAGATATGGCATATAGAAGCAAACCGGATGGACATCATGAAAATGATCGGAGAGGTTGAGAGTAGAAGAAGTTCAGGAGCAAAAAAATGTTTTATAAATAAATAAAAAATATATATATAATAGAATTATTGTAAAATTAACTCTGTCCATAAGGTGTAGATAGTAAGTATAGACCGGAAGTAGAGGCCTGGGCATTGTTGTTCACTAATTTACTCCAAGTAGGGAAAGGATGGTGGGGTTGAAAAGTAATAAAGGGGAGTATATATATAAAAAAAAACAAACAAAAAAAAAACATGGGGGATTGGAAGTGATGCAGACAATTACATTGATAGAAGATACAATCTATCTGCAATATTAAGCTGATCCATTCCCCCCCCCAAAAAAATTAATAAATACATAAATAAACATTAGCTTAAAAGACAATAATCACAGATTTATTGCAAACATTAATTCAAAAAATCATTGGACAACACAACTTCTGAGGGAATTCACTGTACATATATTGTACGTTGATACTAAATAGTGTGTGTATTATATTGTATATTACAGTACAATATTATGAGATATTTTACAACAGAGGTTGAACTTGCAGCCCATCAGTTAGATGTCTGTGAGGAACAAGGTGGAAATGACAGATCAGTGTCCAGCTGTGTGTATGATTCTACTTTTTCACTTTGCTCGCCTCGCCATAGACTGAACTTCTTGGTGTGAAGAGGGATCCCAGCGCTAGAGACACATTAAAAAAAACTTGACATCTTTTCCTTGACAATTTCTGTTCTTGCTGTGAACAGAATGAAAATCTGCAAGCCCTGTGGAGCGAAAACAAAAACACAAAGATGTTATCAAGTATTTTCAGGAACACACAAGTACAAACAAAAGGTAGCGTTTCCATAAAGAGCAGCGGAATTTATTAATGTTTAGTAGGTGTCTAGTTTTCAATCATGTCTGGATTCTGTGGTACAATAGTACACTAGTCTTTATATTTAACATTTTAGTCATTTAGCAGACTCTCTTATCCAGAGCGACTTACAGTAGTGAGTGCATACATTTACTACCTGAGTGGTGGTGAGTACACAGAAGGAGATGTTGAGTATGGTGTACATGGTCTGGTTCTGTGTAATGAGCAACAGATAGCCCAGGATCCAGGAGAGACTGAGCACCACAGCCAGAGAAAAGCTACTGAGGAACTTCTTCTTCATCGATGTGTGTCTTGTACTGGGAAATATAACCAACATGCTTAGATTGCGATCATAGACTCCTGTAATGCTGTGGTAAAATAACAGTATGCTTCCAATGACTGAGTGGGTTAGAGCATGGTGCTCGTTAAATAGTATGAATTGGTTACTAATGACTGAATTAATAATAAAAAAAGCATGCATTTTATTTATAAAAAGTTTTAATTGAAAGACAATACAAAATTAACAAGCTCGTTAGTAGGCATTTAAATCAAGACTGATCTTTATGACTACAACTTTCCACTTTGTGCCCCCAAAATGCCCTCATTAATGTTACCTGGTTATATGTGGGTTGGTCTTGGATGTTGTAACTGCAAAATATACCAACACCACCATGTTGAAGATAAGAATGAACGCCACAGGGATCAGGAACCCCCAAAACATTGGCAGCTTGAAGTCAAAGTTCCCGTTTGGATCGAGGGCAGCAAGCCAGCAACTGAGGGGACAAATGAATGAGTTAGAGAGTGGGACTCTGTGACAGACAAAACAGGACACCAGTGATTTGAATAACGTGGTATAAAGTAAACATGGTGGATTGCATAAGTAAACAAGAAACCGTTCAATACAATGGATCATTCGTTTCGTTTTTACAACTTTTTAAATTGCTTGTTGCCATCGTTAAAAGCATACAATACGAAAATTGATAGGGAAAACCTTTTACCGTATGAGTTATTACATTTTATACAGCAATTGCCCCACATTGATATTGGTAGTACAGTACAGTATAGTACAATACAGTACAGTTCACGTGAGAGATATCGATCACCTCCAGCTCGGGGCTTCAGCCAATCAGATTGTCCCCATGCACCCCACACTCTACCCATGCAGTGGTTCACAAACCAGTAAATACGTAGAGCCGGGTCGCTCTCTTTGAAGTACAGTACAGTGTAGTAATGTATAGTACAGTAAAATACGGTATTGACTCACAATTCCTCCTGCCTGTAACCCAGTGGATTATCCACTCTGTAACTAATTCCTAAGGTGAGGGCCACCACAACCGCAGGCAGTCCTAAAGGACAGAGAATGTTGTTGTTATTTCCTGGTAGATTAGCATGCAGACATATACAGATTATATACTACACATACATCCTCTAAAGACAGAACATCACTATACAAGTTGCTTTTAAGTTCTATTTCAGGCTTATTAGAGCCTGAAAATATAACCCGGCATTCGTTTTGGTGCAAGGAGCCCAGGGCTAATGCCAGCCAAAGCTTCTGAAACAACAAAATACTTTATTTTTCTCCAAGCTGTCCTACCCCATCCGATGGCCACGGTATAGGCTGTGAAGTGTGACGGGCTGGTGGCCAGGCTGTTTCTGATCATCAGGAAGACATGTGTGGCGTACAGCGTGTTCCAGGTGAACGTCCCCAACAGGAAGTACTGCAGCAGGACTGCGACTGCAGTACAGGGGCCTCTGTCCCGCTCTGTGTGTGTGTCGGACGAGGGGAGAATGTTGGCCTCCTGTATTTCAGGTTTCTCCAGCTGTTTATGAGGGTTGTCCACTCCCAACATGAAGAGGAGGGTGAAAATCAGGAGACACACGCAGACGCTCACTAAGAGGACCGTTGGGTTGGTTTTGCGTTTTTTCCTGGGGATAGGTGATAGATGTTAGGGAAGTTAGATGCGTAGTTATGGATGTGTTGGTTCATTAATAGTGGGTTTCATATTGATTTCACCTATCAAGTCATGTTGGATCAGACAAAGGGCTTCTTCACACTATTGAGATGCACCCAATATTTTGAATTGGTTCTGGAACCCTGTAAGATCTTACCGGGTCACGATCTGGAATGTTATTGTTAAACTCAACCCTATGCTGGACATGGAGCATCCCAATGTGGTGATCCAGTTTAGAGCATCAGCGTATTTAAAATCCCTCCTGAACGACTGTAGAAAGAAAATAAAAAAATACATTTCAACACTAAGTTTGTCACAGTCATACTGTATAAATGTATCTCCCTCTTGTGTCTGGATATGCTGTGGTAAACCACATTGTCTTTGGATCTCAAAATCATTGTAATGTGGTTAACCTTAAAAATTGAAATTGAAAATTCAACCAGAGAGCTCCCTTAGATCGTGGGAAAAGGCCTCACTTGACCGTTGCACTTGAATCATTCCCACTTAAGATGACCACATTTAAAATACACAAATGCGGGACAACAGGATGATTTTGCGGGACAGTGTAGCCTACCCGATACATAATTTCAAAATAGGCCAATGCATCATCACTGTCAATTGTGAATGCTGATTCTTCATGTTTAATTTTTTTGCCCGCACTATAAAACGGTTATATCGGTCTGCTAATACAGGACTAGTAAAGGCCCAATGCACTACTTTAGTGAAAATATGTATTATTATTATTTTGTCATTGTGATTTCTCAGGGGCTGCTGCAACACCCTCAGCACTCAACTTCCTGCTGCTTTGATTATATCTTTCAGTCTAATGTGGCTATTTACCTACTTTTCTAGCTCTTAAGCAGAAGCTCTTTGTAAGCAGTTAGGAGGCCTAACTATGAGATATTGTTGAACTTGCAGCCAATCAATTAGATGTTTTATACAATCTGTGAGTATCAAGGTGGAAATTAACTGTCATGAGCGCAATGTGACTGCAAGAGACAGGTTGGAATGTCTGACCGAAATATTGGACAAATCAACGTTTTTTCTAAAATTGGTGGTGTTTGAATTTGTTGATAAAATGCGGGACATGATTGTTTAGTTGCTTGATAAAGGGCCAAAATGCGGGACTGTCCCGCACAATCTGGGACATGTGGTCACCCTATTCCCAGGGGAATGGCTAGGCCCACTACAGAATGAAACCACACACTATTTCAGAGATATTACCGCCACAATCGATATGGTGAAAACAAGGTGTGGGGAGGCCGAGTCACAGAAACTCACATCAATACCTTTGTCAGATAACACTGTAAAAGTAAGAATTAATGCTATAGCTAGCAATCAATATGAAACCTACTGAACCACTAAAAAACTCTCCAGCTTTCCAAATTGAAGTTAGTTCTGAGGGCCGAGATGCCCATTCATTTACTTTTGTTCGCTACATGTCGGGGGATGCTATTCCCGAGGACATATAGAGCATGAAACTGTACAGAGGATGCGCTGCATGGCTATACTGAAGAAAAACGGATTCCATGGGATTGAATGGTGGGCAAATAAACAGACAGACTTTGTTGACTTTCTGTGTAATGAAAAGAAAATGTGTCCCCTTGCATATGTAACTGACACATTTGGGAAACTGAACAAACTGAACGCAAGCATGCAGGGGAAATACAAAAAACATTCTACAGATGAGTGACCGAATCAGTGGATTCAGTGGAAAGATTTCTTATTGGAGAGAAATCTGTTTGACTGTGATCCTGCCTCAGTTGACATAGCGGTAAGTGAAAATGAAAACTAATCGAGCCGTCATATGACAGAATGCTGCAGATAACCCATTTTGGTTCCTCACTCAAAGGGAATACCCTGCCGTCTCCTTCTGAGCATTAAAACTCATGGTACCCTTTGCCCGCTAATATCTGTGTGAGGCTGGATTTAGTGCACTCGTCTGCATTAAAACCAAATATCGATCCAGGTTGGAAGTGACAGCAGAGATGAGGTGGGCACTGTCAACCACACCCCCTGACTTTGAGAAGCTCCAATGCGACATGCATCATGTCTCTGATCTCATCATCTCATTAGTGGTGATGAGATAAGAGACATTAAGTCAGGCCAATTTGCTATTGACTGTCATAGCCCCACATTAAAAGTATGTGATGGTGAGTTGAGAATACAATCAGAAATACTGAATGTTTTGCAATTGATTGTCATAACCCCATATAAAAAAGTAAACATTGGCTCTTAATTACAAAAGAAAATTCACATGGTTTGGGTCATGAGAATTTTCAGATATCAAAACAGGGTTGTGGGCCAATAATGTTTGGGAACCCCTTCCAAAGGTCAGAGTGTGGTCAGTTAAAGGAAGATGAAGGCAGCTAGCTACTCACCATAAGCACAGCGAAGTTAGTGGTGTGATCACAGAAACATCGCAGGCCGTCTTCTGAGTTGTTGACTTTGGAGCAGCCATAGGTGCTCCAGTCTTTCAACGTGTAGTTCCACCACACGCAGGCAAAGTCATAGAGGGAGGCGTTGGGGACAGCCTGAGAAGTGAGAACAGAAACAAACTCAATATAATACTTCAGCAAAAGACATGCATTCACAAAATTCCTCATTAAAAAAATAAAATTAAGTCAATTGTGAAATATAATAGGTCATTACTTAAATGTGGGAAAGAAGAAGTTTCAATTATGATAGATCATATTATATACAAGACAACATATGCTTCCTTGTTCACTGGCCAAAATATGCTTCCTTGTTCATTGTGGCGGATAAGCGTCAATGGATAACTTAGATCAGGGGTGTCAAACTCATTCAATGGAGGGCCTAGTGTCTGCTGGTTTTTCTTTTTTCTTTTCAATTAAGACCTAGACAATCAGATGAGGGGAGTTTCATACTAATCAGTGACCTTAATTATCAATCACGTACTCCGTGCAATGAGTTTGACACGTGACCTACAGTGCATTCGAAAAGTATTCAGACCCGTTAACTTTTTCAATTTTTTTTTGCCGTTACAGCCTTCTTCTAAAATTGATTAAATAACAAATAGATCCTCAGCAATCTAAACACAATACCCCATAATGACAAAGCGAAAACAGGTTTTTAGAAAAAACAGAAATATCTTATTTACATAAGTATTTAGACCCTTTTCTATGATACGTGAAATTGAGCTCAGGTGCATCCCGTTTCCATTGATCATCCTTGAGATGTTTCAACAACTTGATTGGGATCCACTTGTGGTACATTCTTTTGATTGGACATTATTTGGAAAGGCACACACCTGTCTATATGAGGTCCCACAGTTGACAGTGCATGTCAGAGCAAAAACCAAGCCATGAGGTCGAAGGAATTGTCCGTAGAGCTCCGATACAGGATTGTGTCGAGGCACATATCTGGGGAAGGGTATCAAAAAATGTCTGCAGCATTGAATGTCCCCAAGAACACAGTGGCCTCCATCATTCTTAAATGGAAGAAGTTTGGAACCATAGAGACTCTTCCTAGAGCTGGCCGCCCAGCCAAACTGAGCAATCGGGGGAGAAGGGCCTTGGTCAGGGAGCGCCAGAGTTCCTCTGTGGAGATGGGAGAACCTTCCAGAAGGACAACCATCTCTGCAGCACTCCACCAATCTGACCTTTATGGTAGAGTGGCCAGACGGAAGCCACTCCTCAGTAAAAGGCACATGACAGCCCACTTGGAGTTTGCTAAAAGGCACCTAAAGGACTCTAAGACCATGAGAAACAAGATTCTCTGGTCTGATGAAACCAAGACTGAACCCTTTGGCCTGAATGCCAGGCGTCACGTCTGGAGGAAACCTGGCACCATCCCTACGGTGAAGCATGGTGGTGGCAGCATCATGCTGTGGGGATGTTTTTCAGCGGCAGTGTGACTAGTCAGGATTGAGGGAAAGTTGAACGGAGCAAAGTACAGAGAGATCCTTGATGAAAACCTGCTCCAGAGCGCTCAGGACCTCAGACTGGGGCGAAGGTTCACCTTCCAACAGGACAACGACCCTAAGCACACAGCCAAGACAATGCAGGAGTGGCTACCGGAAAAGTCTCTGGATGTCCTTGAGTGGCCCAGCCAGAGCCTGGACTTGAACCCGATCGAACATCTCTGGAGAGACCTGAAAATAGCTGTGCAGCGACGCTCCCCATCCAACCTGACAGAGCTTGAGAGGATTTGTAGAGAAGAATGGGAGAAACTTCCCAAATACAGGTGTGCCAAGCTTGCAGCGTCATGCCCAAGAATACTCAAGGCTGTAATCACTGCCAAAGGTGCTTCAACAAAGTACTGAGTACAGGGTCTGAATACTTATGTAAATGTAATATTTCAGTTATTTATTTTTAATAAATGTACAAACATTTCTAAAAACCTGTTTTTGCTTTGTCATTATGGGGTATTGTGTGTAGATTGATGAGGAAAAAAATCATTTAATCAATTTTAGAATAAGGCTGTAACGTAACAAAATGTTGAAAAAGTGAATGGGTCTGAATACTTTCCGAATGTACTGTACGTAATGGAAAACTTCCCATTAAATTTCCCAGAGAATTTGGACCACTATGCGTTTACTGATTCCAATAGAAATCTTACTGTGTGCTTGAAGAGCATCTCAACATGCAGCCCAGACACTTGTCCAAGGTTAGCAGAGATGACCCTTCTGCTGGTTCCTGAAGAAGCTCTGAAAGTCCTGGACCTGAAGAACCGGTCATTTTGGTAGAGCACAAAACCAATGGAGTAGTTTGTGTTTTTATTACGTAAAACTGAGTGGAGTGAAGGAGATAGAGGGGAGAGAGAGGGAGAAAGTGAGAAAGAGAGAAAGGTGGGAGAGAAAGAGAGAGATTGTTGTTCATATCAGGACTTCATATACACAAAGAGCAGTTAAGCACTCTTGGTGAAAGCTGTATAAGGGAATTGAAGCTTGAGTTTATACACTATGTTTGTAATTATACCAACATTGGCTCACCTGGTGGGAATTTGATAACAATCTGGACAACGGTAGCACCTCCTTTGTTAGCTATCAGTTCAGAGGTATTAGTGATGAGATTAATTCTGTTGGCCACAAAATGACCAGATCTTCCTGGAGGAGATTAATTTGATTTATAAATTTAAAGCTGAACAATATAGTGTTCCTTCTGTACCACAGGAGGTTGGTGGCACCTTAATTGGGGAGGACGGGTTCATGGTAACGGCTGGAGCGGAATCAGTGGAATGGTATCAAATACATCAAACACGTGTTTTCCATGTGTTTTATGCCATTCCATTCGCTCCGTTCCAACCATTATTATGAGCCGTCCTCCCCTCAGCAGCCTCCACTGTTCTGTACTTGTCTGTAGTACAACAAATCAAATCCATACCAAACCTTATTGACCAACAGTAGAGGAGAAACATATGAAAAATAAGATTTTAAGAAGTTTAACCAGTCTGTTAACACAGACACAGTGGGGAGAACAAGTATTTGATACACTGCCGATTTTGCAGGTTTTCCTACTTACAAAGCATGTAGAGGTCTGTAGTTTTTATCATAGGTACACTTCAACTGTGAGAGACGGAATCTAAAACAAAAATCCAGAAAATCACATTGTATAATTTTTAAGTAATTAATTTGCATTTTATTGCATGACATAAGTATTTGATCACCTACCAACCAGTAAGAATTCCGGCTCTCACAGACCTGTTAGTTTTTCTTTAAGAAGCCCTCCTGTTCTCCACTCATTACCTGTATTAACGGCACCTGTTTGAACTCGTTACCTGTACAAAAGACACCTGTCCACACACTCAATCAAACAGACTCCAACCTCTCCACAATGGCCAACACCAGAGAGCTGTGTAAGGACATCAGGGATAAAATTGTAAACCTGCACAAGGATGGACTACAGGACAATAGGCAAGCAGCTTGGTGAGAAGGCAACAACTGTTGGCGCAATTATTAGAAAATGGAAGAAGTTCAAGATGACGGTCAATCACCCTCGGTCTGGGGCTCCATGCAAGATCTCACCTCGTGGGGCATCAATGATCATGAGGAAGGTGTGGGATCAGCCCAGAACTACACGGCAGGACCTGGTCAATGACCTGAAGAGAGCTGGGACCACAGTCTCAAAGAAAACCATTAGTAACACACCATGCCGTCTTGGATTAAAATCCTGCAGCGCACGCAAGGTCCCCCTGCTCAAGCCAGCGCATGTCCAGGCCCGTCTGAAGTTTTCCAATGACCATCTGGATGATCCACAGGAGGAATGGGAGAAGGTCATGTGGTCTGATGAGACAAAAATTGAGCTTTTTGGTCTAAACTCCACTCGCCGTGTTTGGAGGAAGAAGAAGGATGAGTACAACCCCAAGAACACCATCCCAACCATGAAGCATGGAGCCGGAAACATCATTCTTTGGGGATGCTTTTCTGCAAAGGGGACAGGACGACTGCACCGTATTGAGGGGAGGATGGATGGTGCCATGTATCGCGAGATCATGGCCAACAACCTCCTTCCATCAGTAAGAGCATTGAAGATGGGTCGTGGCTGGGTCTTCCAGCATGACAACGACCCGAAACACACAGCCAGGGCAACTAAGGAGTGGCTCCGTAAGAAGCATCTCAAGGTCCTGGAGTGGCCTAGCCTGTCTCCAGACCTGAGTCTAATAGAAAATCTTTGGAGGGAGGGGAAAGTCTGTATTGCCCAGCGACGGCCCCGAAACCTGAAGGATCTGGAGAAGGTCTGTATGGAGTAGTAGGCCAAAATCCCTGCTGCAGTGTGTGCAAAGGTTTCTGTACCAAATATTAAGTTCTGCTTTTCTGATGTATCAAATACTTATCTCATGCAATAAAATGCTAATTAATTACTTAAAAATCATACAATGTGATTTTCTGGATTTTTGTTTTAGATTCCATCTCTCACAGTTGAAGTGTACCTATGATAAAAAATTACAGACCTCTACATGCTTTGTAAGTAGGAAAACCTGCAAAATCGGCAGTGTATCAAATACTTGTTCTCCCCACTGTATAAACTATCACTTTAAATGCCAGTATGTAGGTTCACTAGCAGTCCCACCCACCAGTCGGAGCAGTAAACTGGATCCCTACTGTGTCACTTGGTACTTGGACAGACAGGACTACCAGGTTGGGCTGAACCAAGGACACATTATTCTGCTGGTCCAGGGAAAACTTATCCAGGGTCTCTGTGAGGCTGGGAGCGAAACACAGAAAATAATTTGTTTACATGCACCCATGCAGACACGCATAAACTCAAACATATGCAGAAACACATACACACACCTTTGGACAGCGTCTCTCTCCTTTGCACTCTCCTTCCTGGCATTCAGCAGCTGACTGATGGTAGTTACAGCTGCCACTGCGATGTCCTGCAACATAATCAAAACCAGGGGATGACCCTCAAGTGTTCAAATCACTGCAATAACAACCTCACGTTTATCTCCAGAATATGTCATAGACACGACTTGACTCCAAAAGATGTTATACCTCTGTGATATTTACAGACTGAAGCAGCGTGTTAGCTATCTGAGCTGCTGTGGTGATGTTGTCAGCTGATAGCAGCTCTGGTTGGGAGGTCAGGATCTGAGTACTGAAGGCTAGCTGTGCTAAATCACTTGAACTGCTGGAGATCTGAATAGGGAGAGAGAATGATTTTTATTTAGTGTAGTATTGTATTGTTTTTGTATAAGTGGCAGGAACATGTTGAACTGTGAGTACATTTGGATATTAAAATTGACAATACTAACTACGTGGCTCAGTTGGTAGAGCAAGGCAATTGCAACGCCAGGGTTGTGGGTTCGATTCCCACGGGGGACCAGTATAAAAATGTATACACTCACTACTGTAAGTCACTCTGGATAAGAGTGTCTGCTAAATGACTAAATGTAATGTAAAACACAAGAAAGAAAAAAAAGAATGTTCCTCATCAACTGTTAAGCAGAATAAAGGAACAGAATATATGAGCTGAAGGTAAAAGCCAGTTGTTACTGATCTTCAAACTGTAAGATCGACTCCTCATAATGATAACTGTAACTGACCCAAAGAAAGAAGAACGCAAAATTGAGACTTGTCATAAATCAGGATCATAAATAAAAATAATATTGACTGACATTTCCTTGAATGTCACTGAGGGTCAATTCACAGTCCAACTCCACAGGATAACCAAACATCGGAGATCCAATGTCATTCAAACATCTTGCTAAGGCTGCTGGTAATCCGGCTGGAGGAACCAATATAAAAAGATACTCAAGATTTTGTGTTACCTAATGCAACATTAATTAGGACTGTAACAGATTAATACATTTTTGTCATTTAAGGTGAATAAAAGCAACATACCACTGGTTGTCTCCTCACCACACAGTTGTTCTGAATAAGCAGACAAGTCAACTATTGTTCTTGGGAAGGAGAATCCATCCTTGATGGTGGAAATGCAGAAATTCTCTATCGAAGTAAAATACATTTCAACATGGACCAAATGTATGACTAAACATGAAATATCCATTCTGAATGTGAGATCCAAGGAATAGTGTTGTGGACTCTGAATGTGAGATCCAGGGTTAAGAGTAGTGTAGTGGTCTGTACTGTGAATGTGAGATCCAGGGTTAGGTATAGTGTAAGTGTGTGGATTTACCCTCTGAACAGGTCTCTCCGGTCCACTCATCAGGACAGATACAGTCTCCACTCTCCAGCTCACCACCATTGATACAGACCAGAGGAGGGGTTGTGGTGGGTGAGGTGGTGGGAGAGGTGGTGGTGGTGGGAGAGGTGGTGGTGGGAGAGGTGGTGGTGGGAGAGGTGGTGGGAGAAGTGGTGGTGGGGGTAGGGGTAGAGGTGGTGGGGAGAGTGGTACTGGTGACAGGGATAGAGGCCCACTCATCAGGACAGATACAGTATCCACTCTCCAGCTCACCACCTTTGATACAGACCAGAGGAGGGGTTGTGGTGGGAGAGGTGGCTGGAGTAGTTATGTCAATGGTGGTTGGAATGGCAGAGGATGTGGTGAGATCCCCCTGTAGCAAAGAGACTGCCCCAAAAATATATATATACACCTCAGTAAACCACATAAACAAGGGTACATAGTGTCAATTGCTATAAGCATAGCAGATGATCCATGTTGTTCCAGTTTCATTGTTTGTTAAGCAGTGTAGAAATGTTTTCTTCTGTACTTTATGAGATAATTAAGTCATTATCACTGCCAATAAACGGTAGACATTTGATAGCAAAGGCTACTCTGTTATCAACTGTATCTGAGACCTGACAGTAGTCTATTCACAGTATGTAAACAACTGCTTAACAGTAAATCTAAATAATGTTTGGATTAAAATAAAGTCTGAAACAATGTCTTTATTGATGCTATTGTATCCCTTGCAGCAAACAGACAAAACATAATTCAACCATTAACTATAAACAAAACTTAAAAATTCATAAACCAAACTGTAAAAACAGTGAGGTCATAAATTGGTAATAATCAATTGATAAATAAATTGTGTCATACATTTTTGCACATCTGAAGTGAAAGGAATTTTCCTAGACAATTCTCAATCATACGAGAAACTAAACAACAGCATCATACACTGATTATACCAAACAGTAGGAACACCTTCACACACACACACACACACACACTTTTCCCCTCAGAACAGTCTCAATTCATCAGGACATGGACTCTACAAGGTGTCGAAAGCATTTCACAGGGATGCTAGCCCATGTTGACTCCAATGCTTCCCACAGTTGTGTCAAGTTGGCTGGATGTCCTTTGGGTGGTGAACCATTCTTGAAACACACAGGAAAATGTTGAACGTGAAAAACCCAGCAGCGTTGCAGTTCTTGACACAAACTGGTGCGCCTGGCACCTACTACCACACCCCGTTTTGTCTTGCCTATTCACCCTCTGAATGGCACACATACACAATCCATTCCTAATTGTCTCAAGGCTTACAAATCCTTCTTTAACCTGTCTCCTCACCTTCATCTACACTGATTGAAGTGGATTTAACAAGTGACATCAATAAGGGATCATTGCTTTCACCTGGATTCACCTGGCCTTCGAAAAGGTTTCAGATTGATGACAGAAATAACGTATTTACATAAGTATTTGCTATGAGACTCGAAATTGAGCTCAGGTGCATCTTGTTTCCATTGACCATCCTTAAGCTGTTTCTACAACTTGATTGGCGTCCACCTGTGGTAAATTCAATTGATTGGACATGGAAAGGCACACACCTGTCTATATAAGGTTCCACAGTTAGAGCAAAAACCAAGCCTTGAGGTCGAAGGAATTGTCTGTAGAGCTCCGAGACAGGATTGTGTCGAGGCACAAATCTTGGGAAGGGTACCAAACAATGTCTGCAGCATTGAAGGTCCCCAATCCATCATTCTTAAATGGAAGAAGTTTGGGACCACCAAGACTCTTCCTGAGCTGGCCGCCTGGCCAAACTGAGCAATCGGGGGAAAAGGGCCTTGGTCAGGGAGGTGACCAAGAACCGATGGTTACTCTGACAGAGCTCTAGAGTTCCTCTATGGAGATGGGAGAAACTTCCAGAAGGACAACCATCTCTGCAGCACTCCACCAATCGGGCCTTCATGGTAGAATGGCCAGACGGAAGCCACTCCTCAGTAAAAGCTTGTAGCGTCATACCTAAGACTCGATGCTGTAATATCTGGCAAAGGTGTTTTAACAAAGTACTGAGTAAAGGGTCTGAATACTTATGTAAATGTAATATTTCTGTTTATTTTTTGTTATTAATTAGCAAAAATGTCTAAAAACCTGTTTTTGCTTTGTCATTATGGAGTATTGTGTGTATATTGATGAAGAATTTTTTAAAAAAAGTCAATTTTAGAATAAGGCTGTAACGTAACAAAATGTGGAAAAAGTGAAGGGGTCTGAATACTATCCGAAAGCACCGTATGTCATGGAAAGTGCATGTGTTCTTAATGTTTTGTCCACTCAGTGTACATCTGAACATCTTAAATCACCCTGAATAAATCAAATATAGAGCAAGTCTTACCTGTAGCAAAGACAGCCATAATCCATAGCTCCTTCATCTCTGCTGTTTCCAGGCATGCAGTGTAAGCAGACTGAACATTATTAGGACGTCTGTTGGTCTTATGCTGCTCTGCTCTTCACCTGTCAGGACCAGTCAACCAATAGCATTACCCTTTTCTATGCAAAACATTCTTGGTTGCAGCTGGGAAGGTACAGTACATGTTTCGGTAAACAGAACAACTTTTTTCCACTAGAGCAGGTGTAATTAGATTTCCTGATTAGAGGGGAATATTTTTTTTTGAAAAGCAATGGAACTGGCTTGGAGGTCTGGATTAGATTTTGAGGGCACTAGACGGTAGACTTCTCTTGAACAAGGTTTCCCAAACTCGGTCCTGGGGCCTCCCTGGGTGCATGTTTTGGTTTTTGCACTAGCACTACACAGTTAATTCAAATAACCAACTCATCGTCAAGGTTAGGTTATTTGAATCAGCAATGTAGTGCTAGAACAAAAACCAAAATGGGAAAGGCTGTTCTAGAGCATGGGTACTATGCTGAGGTGCATGTAACACAAAGCTCATCGTATACTGAGAGTAAACAGTTCCAATGAAAGGCACTTGTTTCTAAAGGAACCATGGTAATAGGAAAGATGAACCCAACTGCAGAGATGACAAATGGTGCCTTTACATTGTTGTGATTAATTCATGTAATTAATGAAATAGACAATAGATGCAAAGCTGCCGCAGCATACCCATTTTATTGTTATTTAACAATGTACATGTCATTTAGAAACAATTGAATTGTTGAGTACTGTCAACATGAACATGTGCATTGACACCAGCACACAACCATATGGGCTCAATCTGACCACTGCTCTTCCCTTCTCTTAACCCTTTCCCTGTTCCTTTACAGTTCTGGAAGGCTCCTCTCATTAAGGCCACATCATGCCCTGACCTAGTCATGGGTACGTCCCAGTAATATCTCCTTCCTCCTGAAGTGTACAGTCCTTCACTACTTCACCCACAAATCTAAAAACATTGGATTCACCACCGGGAACATCTCCATAGCCCCGTAGATGAGCGGCGCTATGCAGAAGAGCCCAGCACTGATCATGGAGATCACCAGGTAGCTGATGTTGTTTTTGGGCAGGGCCATGAAGCTGAAGAGGGAGGGGATGATACTGAGCAGGTAGGGGTACTCCCACTGGTAGGGAGCAGCCACCACGCTGTGGGACACCAGGTTCAGCTGGCTCACCGTCACCTGGGCAGCTAAGAGGAGCCAGATCATGTGCACATAAAAAAGGGCAGACGAGCCATGTCAGCCCTTCACTCACTGTTACCAGTCAGTGTACATCCTGAGAACCCTCCGCTGATGCCAAACATGAGGGATGGTTCGCACACAACAGCTCACTGAGATGTGTTCACTTACTTTGACTCTAACCGACATGCAAAATAAAAGTATGCAAAATAAAAGTATACAGTCTGTCGCTCTTTGCAGTCCAACCAAGGTGCATGGCCCTAATGAAGGCTCAAAGGCTGAACTCATTGTTTTTAATAATAAATAAACACTTTTTATTGAACTGTCACTTCTTTTGGCAAAATGTATAGTAGTTCTCCAAGAATGTAGCCCTATATAATATAATATGCCATTTAGCAGACGCTTTTATCCAAAGCGACTTACAGTCATGTGTGCATACATTTTTACGTATGGGTGGTCCCGGGGATTGAACCCGGGACCACTCATTAATAATAAAGAAACACTTTTTATTGAACTGTCACTTTTTTCCCTATAATTGTGGGCAAAATGTTTAGCAGTTCTCTAAGAATGTACCCCTAAATGAACCTTATGAAACAAATGAACCTTGAATTCTTGAAATTAGACATACAGTCTATAAGCGAAAGTGAATATGCTAAAAGTGTTTTTATAAACATCTCTACCTATCTGCACATTAATGAGGAAGACCGGTGAACAGTTTAGATGGACCATTCCACTATCCATAAGAAATCCCCCTTTAGAGGAAGACTATTGGCGCCACAACATGGCAGTTGAAGGTAGAGACAGAGGAGGCTTCGTCAACATCTAATCATATTTTATTTGTCACATGCTTCGTGAACAACAGGTGTAGACTAACAGTGAAATGCTTACTTTTGGGTCCCTTTCCAACAATGCAGAGTTAAACATCAAAAATAGACATAGTGACAGAAGGAATAAATACACAGTGACATGCATACTTCAATGCATTGAGACTTACTAATGGTGGGAATGTGATACACCGCTGGGTACCTAATGAGTAGTGTTGCAAAATTCCAGTAACTTTCAATAAATTCCCTGGTTATCCAAAAATCATGGTTTGAGGATTCAGGATTTCCTGCTTATTCCTTCCTGACACAGGGAAACCTCCAACCAGGATTTTGGGAAAACCATGTAATTTATTGTAAATTCATGGACCATTGCAACCCTACTAAGGAGATATCCTAACTGTCATATATAGTGACAATAATAGTGCCTGTTGAGGTAGAGGAAAACCAAATCATATGTAAATAAGAATTAGTATAAACTCTACATCAGACTTTGTTTGAGGAGCACAACGCAGATATACAGTACAGTGTGAACTTCATAATTCCTGGTGACATCAACATCACCCCTTTAGGTCACAGTCATTCTTTAGGCAACTACTGTACTCTTGTTTTTCCTAGGTCTAGTTTAGGCTAGTATCGATTGGATATGGGCCCGCGAGCCCATTCAATCCGGCCCAGAATAATTCATTTCATTCTTCTGATTATTATAATTTTTTTTTATCTCAAACGACAGTGAAATGACTCAAACCAAATCGAAATTGTGTTGAAATGATAATGGATCAACATTTATAGTCTCTTCACTCTGCCCAGCTTGCTAAAAGTGATCTTAACAAAACCTAGACATTCAGGCAGCCTGAAAATTCCAAAAGCGCTGGATAGAGGACTATCTGTGAGGAAGTATAATATCTAAAATACATCGCTGTCGGCTCACCTGACAGGTACTCGCCACCCTGTGCCTTCTATGAGCCGGACGACACTGTAATCGCTACTCCTTCTTTCAAGCGGGCTATCATGTGCCTTTTACTGAGGAGTGGCTTCCGTCTGCAGGGATGGTTGTCCTTCTGGAAGGTTCTCCCATCTCCACAGAATAACTCTGGAGCTCTGTCAGAATGACCACCGGGTTCTTGGTCACCTCCCTCACCAAGGCCCTTCTCTCCCAATTGCTCAGTTTGGCCAGGCGGCCAGCTCCAGAAAGAGTCTTTGTGGTTCCAAACTTCTTCCATTTAAGAATGATGGAGGCCACTGTCTTCTTGGAGACCTTCAATGCTGCAGAAATGTTTTGCATTCTTTCTCAACCTTTCATACCTCCCTCTGACATGCCTTCTTTCTTCCTCAGCCTTTCATACCTCCCCATGACATGCCTGGTTTAGTCCTCATCCTTTCATACCTCCTTCTGACATGCCTGTTTTCTTCCTCAGCCTTTCATACCTCCCTCTGACATGCCTGCTTTCTTCCTCAGCCTTTCATACCTCCCTCTGACATGCCTGCTTTCTTCCTCAGCCTTTCATACCTCCTTCTGACATTCCTGCTTTCTTCCTCAGCCTTTCATACCTCCCTCTGACATGCCTGCTTTCTTCCTCAGCCTTTCATACCTCCCTCTGACATGCCTGCTTTCTTCCTGAGCCTTTCATACCTCCCTCTGACATGCCTGCTTTCTTCCTGAGCCTTTCATACCTCCCTCTGACATGTCTGTTTTCTTCCTCAGCCTTTCATACCTCCCTCTGACATGCCTGGTTTCTTCCTCAGCCTTTCATACCACCCCCTGACATACCTGCTTTCTTCCTCAGCCTTTCATACCTCCCTCTGACATGCCTGCTTTCTTCCCTCTCCTGAGCCTGTCATACCTCCTTGATCTCTGGCTGGCGAACCCTCTCATCCTTGCTGTCCCGCAGCATCAGAGCCTGACCTGCTTTGTTGCCTTGTACTACCACAGATGTAATTGGCAGCTGGAGCTTGTTGCCTGAGCTATATAGGCTGGTGGAGCAGAAGCTTTGTAGCCCTTTCCTGCAGTCAATGACCAAAAGTGCCCTCTTTGGCCTCATGGGTGGAATGTTATTAATCATTTCATAATTAATACGTTTTTCATTTTATGAGGATGAAAATCTGGTGTTTCTATGTCAAACAGTTTTGTTATATTTCAGTCTTCTGTGATGTATATAAAGTGTAATATTAGGATGGAAACTCAAAATGGCATAGATTTCAACTCTATATCTGGCATTGTACAGGTGTCTTCTTTTTTTAAGCCCATAACCATGTGTGTGTGGTGTATACTTTTGTTTGAAGGTAGATTTGTTACCAACCAAGAATCACTCTGTGTGACCCTGATTTAGCCCACTGCAGTAAAAGGTTCATACATTTTAAGTGCGGCCTTGGTAAAGAACGAACGTGGCCCGCAGGGAAAATTATGTAGTTTGACATCCCTAGGCTACACTGTCTAAAGATATTTTCTGGGATATTGTGTAAAGTAGTGTAATTTCTCACAAAAAATACTGAAACAAACATTCGATTCAAAGAGAATAATCACAGTTTTATTCAAAACAGTTATATTTCAAAAAACACATACAGTATGTATATACAGTATGTGCATAGCCCAAAAATCCTTGGACAACACAACTTCTGAGGGAATTTACAGTAAAAATACATTGATACAAAATGGTGTGTATTATTCTGTATATTATAGGAAATAGTGGCGGTATATGAGATATTTTCCAACAGAGGTTGAACTTGCAGCCCATCAGTTAGATGTCTGTGAGGAACAAGGTGGAAATGACAGATCAGTGTCCAGCTGTGTGTATGATTCTACTTTTTCACTTTGCTCGCCTCGCCATAGACTGAACTTCTTGGTGTGAAGAGGGATCCCAGCGCTTGAGACAGATTTCAAAGCACTTGACATCGTTTTCTTGACAATTGCTGTTCTTGCTGTGAACAGAATGAAAACCTGCAAGCCCTGTGGAGCGAAAACAAAAACACAAAGACATAATCAAGTATTTTCAGGAATAAACACGTACAAACAAAAGGTAGCGTTTCTATAAAGAGCAGCAGAATTTATTAATGTTTAGTAGCTGTCTAGTTTTCAATCATGTCTGGATTCTGTGGTACAATAGTACACTAGTATTTATATTTAACATTTTAGTCATTTAGCAGACTCTCTTATCCAGAGCGACTTACAGTAGTGAGTGCATACATTTACTACCTGAGTGGTGGTGAGTACACAGAAGGAGATGTTGAGTATGGTGTACATGGTCTGGTTCTGTGTAATGAGCAACAGATAGCCCAGGATCCAGGAGAGACCGAGCACCACAGCCAGAGAAAAGCTACTGAGGAATTTCTTCTTCATCGATGTGTGTCTTGTACTGGGAAATATAACCAACATGCTTATAGATTGCTATCATAGACTGCTGTAATGCTGTGGTATAAGTAACATTATGCTTCCAATGACTGAGTGGGTTAGAGAATGGTGCTCATCAAATAGTATGATTTGCTTACTAATGACTGAATTAATAATAAAAAAAAGCATGCATTTTATTTATAAAAAGTTTTAATTGAAAGACAATACAAAATTAACAAGCTCATTAGTAGGCATTTAAAATCAAGACTGATCTTAATGACTACAACGTTCTACTTTGCGCCCCCAAAATGCCCCCATTAATGTTACCTGGTTATATGTGGGTTGGTCTTGGATGTGGTAACTACAAAATATACCAACACCACCATGTTGAAGATAAGCATGAACGCCACAGGGATCAGGAACCCCCAAAACATTGGCAGCTTGAAGTCAAAGTCTCCCCTCTGATCGAGGGCAGCAAGCCAGCAACTGAAAGGTCAAATGAATGAGTTAGAGAGTGGGACTTTTTGACAGACAAAACAGGACACCAGTGATTTGAATAATGTGGTATAAAGTAAACATGGTGGGTGGCATAAGTAAACAAGAAACCTTTCAACACAATGGATCATTCTTTTTTTTAACTTTTATTCTCTTTGCCATCGTTAAAAAGAACATTGACAGGGAAAAACCTTTTACAGTATGAGTTATAACATTTTATACAGCAATTGCCCCACATATATATTGGTAGTACAGTACAGTATAATACAATAGAGTTCAGTTCAGTTCATGTGAGCGATATCCATCACTTCCAGCTCGTGGCATCAGCCAATCAGACTGTTCCCATGCACCCCACACTCTGCCCATGCACTGACCATGCACCCTGTGATTGGTCAGATGCTCCAAGCTAGCCCAGCACTGGCTAGTCGGGTCCGCTGCATGCACTTTCTAGCGTATCAGTATTAGCCGGGCCTGAACTGTGTTTTTTCCAGTGTCAGAGCGCGGGTAGACATGTGTGCATGGGATGCGTGATTACAAAAATCATCCCTATGTGCATCTTCTCCTGTGTGTGAATAAAGTTCCTGTGTGTGTTAACTCTTGGACTGCCTTACTCTCTCTCTCACCGGGGCGGTATCAGTGGGTCACAAACCAGGAAATACAGTGAGGGAAAAAAGTATTTGATCCCCTGCTGATTTTGTATGTTTGCCCACTGACAAAGACATGATTTTAATGGTAGGTTTACTTGAACAGTGAGAGACAGAATAACAACAAAGAAATCCAGAAAAACACATGTCAAAAATGTTATAAATTGATTTGCATTTTAATGAGGGAAATAAGTATTTGACCCCTCTGCAAAACATGACTTAGTACTTGGTGGCAAAACCCTTTTTGGCAATCACAGAGGTCAGACGTTTCTTGTAGTTGGCCACCAGGTTTGCACTAATCTCAGGAGGGATTTTGTCCCACTCGTCTTTGCAGATCTTCTCCAAGTCATTAAGGTTTCGAGGCTGACGTTTGGCAACTCGAACCTTCAGCTCCCTCCACAGATTTTCTATGGGATTAAGGTCTGGAGACTGGCTAGGCCACTCCAGGACCTTAATGTGCTTCTTCTTGAGCCACTCCTTTGTTGCCTTGGCCGTGTGTTTTGGGTCATTGTCATGCTGGAATACCCATCCACGACCCATTTTCAATGCCCTGGCTGAGGGAAGGAGGTTCTCACCCAAGATTTGACGGTACATGGCCCCGTCCATCGTCCCTTTGATGCGGTGAAGTTGTCCTGTCCCCTTAGCAGAAAAACACCCCCAAAGCATAATGTTTCCACCTCCATGTTTGACGGTGGGGATGGTGTTCTTGGGGTCATAGGCAGTATTCCTCCTCCTCCAAACATGGCGAGTTGTGTTGATGCCAAAGAGCTCGATTTTGGTCTCATCTGACCACAACACTTTCACCCAGTTCTCCTCTGAATCATTCAGATGTTCATTGGCAAACTTCAGACGGGCCTGTATATGTGCTTTCTTGAGCAGGGGGACCTTGCGGGCGCTGCAGGATTTCAGTCCTTCACGGCGTAGTGTGTTACCAATTGTTTTCTTGGTGACTATGGTCCCAGCTGCCTCCCGTGTAGTTCTGGGCTGATTCCTCACCGTTCTCATTATCATTGCAACTCCACGAGGTGAGATCTTGCATGGAGCCCCAGGCCGAGGGAGATTGACAGTTCTTTTGTGTTTCTTCCATTTGCGAATAATCGCACCAACTGGTGTCACCTTCTCACCAAGCTGCTTGGCGATGGTCTTGTAGCCCATTCCAGCCTTGTGTAGGTCTACAATCTTGTCCCTGACATCCTTGGAGAGCTCTTTGGTCTTGGCCATGGTGGAGAGTTTGGAATCTGATTGATTGATTGCTTCTGTGGACAGGTGTCTTTTATACAGGTAACAAGCTGAAATTAGGAGCACTCCCTTTTAAGAGTGTGCTCCTAATCTCAGCTCGATTACCTGTATAAAAGACACCTGGGAGCCAGAAATCTTTCTGATTGAAAGGGGTCAAATACTTATTTCAATTTATAACATTTTTGACATGCGTTTTTCTGGATTTTTGTTTTGTTATTTTGTCTCTCACTGTTCAAATAAACCTACCATTAAAATTATAGACTGATCATTTCTTTGTCAGTGGGCAAACGTACAAAATCAGCAGGGGATCAAATACTTTTTTCCCCTCACTGTATGTTGAGCCGGGTCGCTCAAGTACACTATAGTACAATACAATACAGTATAGTAAAGTATAGTATAGTAAAATACGGTATTGACTCACAATTCCTCCTGCCTGTAACCCAGTGGATCATCCACTCTATAACTAATTCCTAAGGTGAGGGCCACCACAACCGCAGGCAGTCCTAAAAGACAGAGAATGTTGTTGTTATTTCCTGGTAGATTAGCATGCAGACATATACAGATTATATACTACACATACATCCTCTAAAGACATAACATCACCATACAAGTTGCTTTGAAGTTCTATTTTAGGCTAAATAAAATATAACCTAGCATTCGTTTTGGTTCAAGGAGCCCAGGGCTAATGCCAGCCAAAGCTTCTGAAACAACTAAATACTTTATTTTTCTCCAAGCTGTCCTACCCCATCCGATGGCCACGGTACAGGCTGTGAAGTGTGATGGGCTGGTGGCCAGGCTGTTTCTGATCATCAGGAAGACATGTGTGGCGTACAGCGTGTTCCAGTTGAACGTCCCCAACAGGAAGTACTGCAGCAGGACTGTGACTGCAGTACAGGGGCCTCTGTCCCGCTCTGTGTGTGTGTCAGACGGGGGGAGAATGTTGTCCTCCTGTATTTCAGGTTTCTCCAGCTGTTTATGAGGGTTGTCCACTCCCAACACGAAGAGGAGGGTGAAGATCAGGAGACACACGCAGACGCTCACTAAGAGGACAGTTGGGTTGGTTTTGCGTGATTTCCTGGGGATAGGTGATAGACAACACTATGTTAGGGAAGTTAGATCCCTTGCTATGGATGTGTTGGTTCATTAATAGTGGGTTTCATAATGGTTTCACCTATCAAGTCGTGTTGGATCAGACAAAGGGCTTCTTTACACTATTGAGATGCACCCAATTTGTTGAATTGGTTCTGGAATACTGTAGGATCTTACCGGGTCACGATCTGGAATGTTATTGTATATTTAGAATTGGTTCTGGAACCATGTGGGATCTTACCTGGTTGCAATCTGGAATGTTATTGTATATTTAGAAATGGTTCTGGAAGCCTGTAGGATCTTACTTGGTTGCGATCTGGAATGTTATTGTATATTTAGAAATGGTTCTGGAACCCTGTAGGATCTTACCTGGTTGCGATCTGGAATGTTATTGTTAAACTCAACCCTATGATGGACATGGAGCATCCCAATGTGGTGATCCAGTTTAGAACTTCAGCGTATTTAAAATCATTCCTGAATGACTGTAGAAAGAAAAGAAAAAAGAAAAATTCAACACTAAGTTTGTCACAGTCATACTGTATAAAGTCATCTCCCTCATGTGTCTGGATATGCTGATGTAAACTATAGGTCAGCGGTTCCCACACTAGGGGTCGCGACCTGATGTGGGTTCGCCTGATATGAAAATGGGATCGCAGGAGAATTTTCAAAATCATTAAAAAAAATATATATATATATATAATAGTAATTTGTATAAAATATTATAATATTGTCTTTGTATCTCAAAATCATTGTAATGTGGTTAACCTTAAATCTAAATGAAAATTATTCAAATCTAAAACATAAAATTCAACCAGAGAGCAAAATTCAACCAGAGAGCGCCCTTAGATCGTGGGAAAAGGCCGCACTTGACAGCTCCACTTGAATCATTCCCACTTAAGATGACCACATTTAAAATACACAAATACGGGACAACAGGATGATTTTGCGGGACAGTGTAACCTACCCTATACCTAATTTAGAAATAGGCCAATGTATCATCGCTGTCAATTGTGAATGATAATTCTTCACGTTTAATTTTTTTGCCCGCACTATAAAAACGGTTATGTCTGTCTGCTAATACAGGACTAGTAAAGGCCCAATGCACTACTTTAGTGAAAATATGTATTATTATTATTTTGTCATTGTGATTTTTCAGGAGGTGCTGCAGCACTCTACTTCCCACTGCTATGATTATATCTTTCAGTCTAATGTGGCTATTTACCTACTTTTCTAGCTCTTTGTAAGTAGTTAGGAGGCCTAATTATGAGATATTGTTGAACTTGCAGCCAATCAATTAGATGTTTTATACAATCTGAGAGTAACAAGGTGGAAATTAACTGTCATGAGCGCAATGTGACTGCAAGAGACAGGTTGGAATGTCTGACTGAAATACTGGACAAATCAAACGTTTTTTCTACAATTGGTGGCGTTTGAATTTGTTGATAAAATGCGGGACATGATTGTTTAGTTGCGGGACAAAGGGCCAAAATGCGGGACTGTCCCGCACAATCTGGGACATGTGGTCACCCTATTCCCAGGTGAATGGCTAGGCCCACTACAGAATGAAACCACACACTATTTCAGAGATATTACCGCCACAATCAATATGGTGAAAACAAGGTGTGGGGATACCGAGGCGCAGAAACACTAATCAATACCTTTGTCAGATAACACTGTAAAATGAAGAATTTATGCTATAGCTAGCAATCCAAATGAAACCTACAGAACCACTCAAATACTCCCCAGCTTTTGCTTTCCAAATGGACGTTAGTTGTGAGGGCCGAGATGCCCATGCATATTATTTTGTTCGCTACCTGTCGGGGGATGCTATTCACGAGGACGTATTGTTCTGTCTCACGATTCTCAAGCATGAAACTGTACAGAGGATGCGCTGCATGGCTATACTGAAGAAAAACAGATTCCATGGTAACGAATGGTAAAAAAAAAAAAAAAAAGACCTGACTTTCTGTGTAATGAAAAGAAAATGTGTCTCCTTCCCTTTGTAACTGACATATTTGGGAAACTGAACGAACTGAAAGCAAGCATGCGTGGGGAAATACAAAAACATTCTACAGGTGAGTGACCGAATCAGTGGATTCAGAGGAAAGACTTCTTATTGGAGAGAAATCTGTTTGACTGTGATCCTGCCTCAGTTGACATGCCTGTAAGTGAAATCGAAAGCTTATCGAGCCGTCATATGACCGAATAATGCAGATAACGCATTTTGGTTCCTCACTCAAAGGGAATACCCTGCCGTCTCCTTCTGAGCATTAAAACTCATGGTACCCTTTGCCCGCTAATATCTGTGTGAGGCTGGATTTAGTGCACTCGTCTGCATTAAAACCAAATATCGATCCAGGTTGGAAGTGACAGCAGAGATGAGGTGCACACTGTCAACCACACCCCCTGACTTTGAGAAGCTCCGACGCGACATGCATCATCACCATCTCATTAGAGATATTAATGTCAGACCACGTTGCTATTGACTGTCATAGCCCCACATTAAAAGTATGTGATGATGAGTTGAGAATACAATCAGAAATACTGTTAGAATGTTTTGCAATTAACTGTCATAATAAAAAAGTAAACATAGGCTCTTAATTACAAAAAAACTAATTCACATGTTTGGGGTCATGAGAGTTTTCAGATGGTGACGTGGGCCAAAAAAAGTTTGGGAACCCCTTCCATAGGTCAAAGTGTGGTCAGTTAAAGGGAGATGAAGGCAGCTAGCTACTCACCATAAGCACAGCGAAGTTAGTGGTGTGATTACAGAAACATTGCAGGCCGTCTTCTGAGTGGTTGACTTTGGAGCAGCCATAGGTGCTCCAGTCTTTCAACGTGTAGTTCCACCACACGCAGGCAAAGTCATAGAGGGAGGCGTTGGGGACAGCCTGAGAAGTGAGAACAGAAACAAACTCACTGTAAAATGGAAAACTTAGATCAGGGGTGTCAAACTCATTCTAGTGTCTGCTGGTTTTTGGTTTTTCCTTTCAATTTAAGACCTAGACAATCAGATGAGGGGAGTTCCTTACAAGGGAGGAGCGAAAACCCACAGCCACTCGACCCTCCGTGGAATGAGTTTGACACGTGACTTAGATAATGGAAAACTTCCCACTACGGTTCCCAGAGAATTTGGACCACTATGTGTTTATTGAGTCCAAGATAAATCTTACTGTGGGCTTGAAGAGCATCTCAACATGCAACCCAGACACTTGTCCCAGGTTAGCAGAGATGACTCTTCTGCTGGTTCCTGAAGAAGCTGTGAATGCCCTGGACCTGAAGAACCGGTCGTTTTGGTAGAGCACAAAACCAATGGAGTAGTTTGTGTTTTTATTACGTAAATCTGAGTGGAGTGAGGGAGAAAGAGAGTGAGAGGGGGAGAGAGAAAGAGAGGGGGAGGAGAGAGAGAGAGATTGGTGTTCATCTCAGGACTTCCTATACATGAGTAGCTTGACTTTGCCTTGTAGACCTATCGTGGAAGACACATTACTTCTCAATAGTTCACTTATCCATATCCCATGTGACTCAATTTGGCATTGCTGACCTGATTTTGGCGACCACAACGAGTAGTTAAGTGCTCTCGGTGAAAGCGCTACAAGGAAATTGAAGCTTGAGTATATATACTGTTTGCATACCAACATTGGCTCACCTGGTGTGAATTTTATGACAATCTGGACATCGGTAGCACCTCCTTTGTCAGCTATCAGTTCAGAGGTATTGGTGTTGAGATTAATTCTGTCGGCCACAAAATTACCAGAACTTCCTGGAGAAGGAGATTAATTTGATTTATAAATTTAAAGAGGAACAATATAGTGTTCCTTCTGCACTTGTCCGTAGTACAGGCCTCCTGTAGCTCAGTTGGTAGAGCATGGTGCTATTACGAAAAATGTATGCACTCACTAACTGGAAGTCGCTCTGGATAAGAGCGTCTGCTAAAATGACTAAAATGTACAACAAATCAAATCCATACCAAACCTTATTATCAACAAAAATTTAAATAAATTTTCCAGTCTGTCAACACGGATATAAACTATCACTTTAAATGCCAGTATGTAGGTTCACTAGCAGTCCCACCCACCAGTCAGAGCAGTAAACTGGATCCCTACTGTGTCACTTGGTACTTGGACAGACTGGACTACCAGGTTGGGCTGAACCACCAAGGACACATTATTCTGCTGGTACAGGGAAAACTCCTCCAGGGTCTCTGTGAGGCTGGGAGAGAAACACAGAAAAACATTAGTTTACATGCACCCATGCAGACACGCACAGAGACACACGTACACACATAAACTCAAACATATGTAGAAACACATACACACACCTCTGGACAGCGTCTCTCTCCTGTGTACTCTCCTCACTGGCATTCAGTAGCTGACTGATGGTAGTTACAGCTGCCACTGCGATGTCCTGCAACATGATCAAAACCAGGGAATGACCCTCAAGTGTTCAAATCACTAATAACAACCTCACGTTTCTCTCCAGAACATGTCATAGTCACAACTTGATTCCAAAAGATGTTATACCTCTGTGATATTTGCAGACTGAAGCAGAGTGTTAGCTATCTGAGCTGCTGTGGTGATGTTGTCAGCTGATAGCAGCTCTGGTTGGGAGGTCAGGATCTGAGTAATGAAGGCTAGCTGTGCTAAATCACCTGAACTGCTGGAGATCTGAATAGGGAGAGAGAATGATTTTTATTTATTTTATTTCTGTATTGTTTTTCAACAGAACATTGTATAAGTGGTAGCAACATGCTGACCTGTGAGTACATTGGGATATTAAAATTGCCAATACTAACTATGTGGCTCAGTTGGTAGAGAATGGCACTTGCAATGCCAAGGTTGTGGGTTCAATTCCCACACGGCAAAAGTATGAAAATGTATGCACTCACTACTGTAAGTCGCTCTGGATAAGAGCGCCTGCTAAATGACTAAATGTAAAAATATAATGTAATCTAAAACACAATAAATAAAAAAAGAATGTTCCTCATCAACTGTTAAGCAGAATAAAGGAACAGAATACATGAGCTGAAGGTAAAAGCCAGTTGTTACTGATCTTCAAACTGTAAGATCGACTCCTCATAATGATAACTGTAACTGACCCAAAGAAAGAAGAACGCATAATCGAGACTGGTCATAAATCAGGATCATAAGAATATTGACTTACATTTCCTTGAATGTCACTGAGGGTCAATTCACACTGCAGCTCCTGAGGAGGACCAAACATCGGAGAGCCAGTGTCATTCAAACATCTTGCTGAGGCTTCTGGTAAACCGGCTGGAGGAACCAAGACAAAAAGATACTCAAGATTTTGTGTTACCTAATGCAACATTAATTAGAACTGTAACAGATTAATACATTTTTGTCATTTTAGGTGAATAAAAGTAACATACCACTGGTTGTCTCCTCACCACACAATTGTTCTGAATAAGCAGACCAGCCAACCGTTGTTCTTGGGAAGGATAAATCAGCAATGATGGTGGAATTACAGAAATTCCCTATCGAAGTAAAATGCATTTCAACATGGACCAAATGTATGACTGCAAACATGAAATGTACATTCTGAATGTGAGATCCAGGGAATAGTGGTGTGTACTGTGCATGTGAGATCCAGGGTTAGGAGTAGTGAAGTGGTGTGTACTGTGAATGTGAGATCCAGGGTTAGGAGTAGTGTACTGTGACCGTGAGTTCCAGGGTTAGGAGTAGTGAAGTGGTGTGTACTGTGAATGTGAGATCCAGGGTTAGGAGTAGTGTAGTGGTGTGTACTGTGAATGTGAGATCCAGGGTTAGGTATAGTAGTGTAGTGGTGTGTACTGTGAATGTGAGATCCAGGGTTAGGTATAGTAGTGTAGTATTGTGGAGTGGAGTCTGAATGTGAGATCGAGGGTTAGGTATAGTGTAAGGGTGTGGATGTACCCTCTGAACAGGTCTCTCCGGTCCAATCATCAGGACAGATACAGACTCCACTCTGCAGCTCACCACCATTGATACAGACCAGAGGAGGGATTGTGGCAGTAGAGGTGGTGGTGGGGAGACTGGTACTGGTGATAGGGATAGAGGTAGGGTTACCAGTAGTTGGAAGTCCAGTAGCATTTCGGTAACCAGTAGTTGGAGGGTCAGGGGTTAAAGGGGCAGCAGTAGTTGGAGGGTCAGGGGTTAAAGGGGCAGCAGTAGTTGGAGGGTCAGGGGTTAAAGGGGCAGCAGTAGTTGGAGGGTCAGGGGTTAAAGGGGCAGTAGTAGCTGGAGGGTCAGGGGTTAACGGGGCAGCAGTAGTTGGAGGGTCAGGGGTTAAAGGGGCAGCAGTAGTTGGAGGGTCAGGGGTTAAAGGGGCAGTAGTAGCTGGAGGGTCAGGGGTTAACGGGGCAGCAGTAGTTGGAGGGTCAGGGGTTAAAGGGGCAGCAGTAGTTGGAGGGTCAGGGGTTAAAGGGGCAGTAGTAGCTGGAGGGTCAGGGGTTAACGGGGCAGCAGTAGTTGGAGGGTCAGGGGTTAAAGGGGCAGTAGTAGCTGGAGGGTCAGGGGTTAACGGGGCAGCAGTAGTTGGAGGGTCAGGGGTTAAAGGGGCAGTAGTAGCTGGAGGGTCAGGGGTTAACGGGGCAGCAGTAGTTGGAGGGTCAGGGGTTAACGGGGCAGCAGTAGTTGGAGGGTCAGGGGTTAACGGGGCAGCAGTAGTTGGAGGGTCAGGGGTTAACGGGGCAGTAGTAGCTGGAGGGTCAGGGGTTAAAGGGGCAGTAGTAGCTGGAGGGTCAGGGGTTAAAGGGGCAGCAGTAGTTGGAGGGTCAGGGGTTAAAGGGGCAGTAGTAGCTGGAGGGTCAGGGGTTAAAGGGGCAGTAGTAGCTGGAGGGTCAGGGGTTAAAGGGGCAGCAGTAGTTGGAGGGTCAGGGGTTAAAGGGGCAGCAGTAGTTGGAGGGTCAGGGGTTAAAGGGGCAGTAGTAGCTGGAGTAGTTAAGTCAATGGTGGTTGGAACGGCAGAGGATGTGGTGAGATCCCCCTGTAGCAAAGAGACTGCCCAAAAAATTTAAATAACTCTGTAAACCACATAAACAAGGGTACATAGTGTCAGTTGCTATAAGCTTAGGATATGATCCAGACTGTTCCAGTTTCATTGTGTCTGCACCAGTGTAGAAATGTTTTCTACTGTACTTTATGAGAGAAAGAAGTCATTATCACTGCCAATTAACAGTTGATAGCAAAGGCTACTCTGTTATCAAATGTATCTAAGACCTGACAGTAGTCTATTCACCATCAAGTGTCTGCATAAAAAAAAGTCTGAAACAATGTCTTCGTAGACACTAACATATCCTTCGCAGCAAAAGGACCAAACATCAGTCAATCGCTGACTAAAAACTCAACTTTAAAATCCATAAACCAAACTGTAAATACTCTAAGGTCACATATTGGATATAATCAATAGATAAGTTAAATGCATCATACATCTTTGCACATCGTAAGTGAAAGCAATTTTCCTACACAGTTCTCAATCACACAAGAAAATTAACAACAGCATCATACACTGAGTATACCAAACATTAGGAACACCCCACCCCCACCCCCCCTTTGACCTCAGAACAGCCTCAATTCATCAGGGCATGGACTCTACAAGGTGTCGAAAGCATTCCACAAGGATGCTGGCCCATGTTGACTCCAATGCTTCCCACAATTGTGTCAAGTTGGCTGGAAGGTTGGCGAATCATTCTTGATACACACGGGAAACTGCTGAGTGTAAAAAACCCAGCAGCGTTGCAGTTCTTGACACAAACCGGCACCTACTACCATACACCGTTCAAAGGCACTTAAATATTTTGTCTTGCCCATTCACCTTCTGAATGGAACAC
Organism: Coregonus clupeaformis; assembly: GCF_020615455.1. NCBI lineage: Eukaryota > Metazoa > Chordata > Actinopteri > Salmoniformes > Salmonidae > Coregonus > Coregonus clupeaformis. The sequence continues at coordinate 75,224 of NW_025534539.1, read as the reverse complement.
AAACACAATCCGTGTCTCAACTGTCTCAAGGCTTAAACATCCTTATTTAAACTGTCTCCTCCCCTTCATCTACATTGATTGAAGTGGATTTAACAATTTACATCAATAAGGGATAATAGCTTTCACCTGGATTCACCTGGCCAGTCTATGTCACGGAAAGAGCAGGTGTTCTTAATGTTTTGTACACTCAGTGTACATCTGAACATCTTAAATCACCCTGAATAAATCAAATATAGAGCAAGTCTTACCTGTAGCAAAGACAGCCATAATCCATAGCTCCTTCATCTCTGCCATTTAAAGGCATGCAGTGTAAGTAGACTGCACATTATTAGGACGTCTGTTGGTCTTATACTGCTTTTCACCTGTTACAGAGTTTGCAGTGACATGCAGATACCAGTTAATGATTTACTATTGAAATTAAGGGGAAAGTACTGTACATTGGCTCCAACACAACCTATGTTGTCCACAGGATCAGTAAAGACAATGACACAAATTCTTTGAAAATAGATCAGATATGACAGGATGAATAAAATGGATACACATGGATAGATACTGTGAGGACCAGCCAACCAATAGCACTGCCCTTCTCTATGCAAAACATTCTTAGTTTCAGCTGGGAAGGTACAGTACATATTTTGTTAAACAGACCAACTTTTTTGCACTAGAGCATGTGTAATTAGATTTTTTTAAAGCAATGGAACTGGCTTGGAGGTCTGGATTAGAATTTGAGGGCACTAGAGGGTATACTTCTCTAGAATAACGTTTCCTAAACTCGGTCCTGGGGTAGGAAGTGAGTTTCACAAACTGGGTGTGGGTAGAAAATTCCACTTAAAGCCCCCAAAAGGCTAGGGCCGGCTCTGGCTGCATGTGTGGGAGCCATTGCGGCCCTCCTGATGAGTTCAGATTTGTTGTGGTCCCCAACCCTATCAAAGTTGTCCATCACTGGTCTAGTGGGAGTTTCTACCATATTCATTATTAAATACCCCCGTAGATGAGCTGCGCTATGCAGAAGAGCCCAGCACTGGTCATGGAGATCACCAGGTAGCTGATGTTGTTTTTGGGCAGGGCCATGAAGCTGAAGAGGGAGGGGATGATACTGAGCAGGTAGGGGTACTCCCACTGGTAGGGAGCAGCCACCACGCTGTGGGACACCAGGTTCAGCTGGCTCACCGTCACCTGGGCAGCTAAGAGGAGCCAGATCATGTGCACATAAAAAAGGGCAGACGAGCCATGTCAGCCCTTCGCTCACTGTTACCAGTCAGTGTATATCCTGAGAACCCTCTGCTAATGCCAAACATGAGGGACGGTTCGAACACAACAGCTCACTGAGATGTGATGACTTACTCTGACTCTAACCGACATGCAAAATAGAAGTTTGCAGTCCAACAAAGGTGCATGGCCCTAATGAAGGCTCAAAGGCTGAACTCTTTGTTTTTTATAAAAAATAAACACTTTTTATTGAACTGACATTTTCTTCCCTATAATAGTGTGCAAAATGTATAGCAGTTCTCTAAGAATGTACCCCTAAATGAACCTTGTGAAACAAATGAACCTTTAATTCTTGAAATTAGACATACATAAGGGACAGTGAGTATGCTAAAAGTGTTTTCATAAACATCTCTACCTATCTGCACATTAATGAGGAAGACTGGTGAACAGTTTTGATGGACAGTTCGACTACCCATAAGAAACCCCCCTTTAGAGGAAGAGTATTGGCGCCACCACATGGCAGTTGAAGGTAGAGACAGAGGTGGCTGCGTCAAAATCAAATCACATTTTATTTGTCACATGCTTCGTAAACAACAGGTGTAGACTAACAGTGAAATGCTTACTCATCAGTAGCTGTGCGTGGGTAAAATCACTGTGGAAGCCAAAGCCATATTACAACCTATGTGTTGTGATAATTGCGTTGTTTGCTTTATAACCTGTTAGGCCGAGACAATAAGACACAGTGGCAGAATAAATTCAACCACAACTTTGTTTTATCACAAAACCGGATAGCTCTGTCCAGTGAAGTCCACAAAGCATATTGCGTGTACAGTAAGACAGTTACATGACCTACAACATGGTCAAGCAAGTTAATGTTTCCGACATTTTCGGACCACTAAACAACTATTGCATTAGAACCACAGAGTTACCGCAAGTCGCAAAGAAAACATGAGCTGCCTCCACTATTTCAGCACCATTTCAACTTCAACATTTGAACATCATCAAATCACCTCCGTTTAGTCTAATACAGTGACAACTAAAAGATACCAAAAACAATTTAGTCCAATCAACGTACGCTAAATATGATGTGGCTGTCCATTGTTCTGATTTCTGTGTGCGTTTGTGCAAGTAGAAAACATGTTGACTCACCCTACTTTTAGAGAAACGCCAATTCCATCCTCCTCTCTTTCATGTTGAGGAAACGTTCTATCACTGTCATACAGTACACGCTTTTATTTTTTTGTTGTCCTAGGCTATCTGGCTAAAATGCTTGCTCGCTAGCCTAACTCCATTCATGGGCAACGTTAGCTAGTTAACGTTAGCCTTCTACATATTAGTTAGCTACATATTGAACTTCCATCCTCTCTGGCCAGGGGGCACAACAATGTATGAATTAATGGTTGGATCAGAATCGCCATTATAAATGATTGGTCATTACCGAGAATAAGTAAAACCACTAGTCCTAATCTTTATCTCCATCCATGGCTAATTTAGGAAAGTGCCAATTTTAGCTAACTAGCCACTGGAGGACAACAACACAACGAGATGCAACAGTTCAAGTTTCTGACAATGACGTTTGCGCTCAATGGGATTTGATAGGAGTGACGCCAATATCCAAACTGGCTTCCCTTGACACTTTTTTTTGGTGCGGCAGTATGGATCCAGATAGCTGCCAAAAGGTTTAACTTAAGTATCGTTAGGATCGTAAGAAATCCATGCCTGAAACGTAAACGTGACATTTCATCTGTGAACATACAAACACCATGTTACAATTAGGGACTAACATTTTAGGCTTGAACAAAAGTTTTGGCAGTTTCATCTCACCAACAAAAAACGTAACGACATGTGACGATGGATAGGCGAACAAGCATAACACAGTAAACCAAAACGGAAGTCAGGGAAACCAGAAATAGGTATCCTGCACGTTTTCAACTTAAAAGTCTCCATTTGTAGTGCAAACTGAGTCCACATGCTCCCGCTGGAGTAGCAATAAGTCTGTGAGAAGAGCGACATGGTGCTGGGCCGCCTAAATCTCATGTAAGGATTGGGTTGTTAATTATTACTCCTCAGTTGAGTTTACTTCACATTTAGGTAGCTAATGTAATGGATTTGTTTGCCAGCGCAAATCTAGATAGCACTAGCTAGCTAATGACACGTTGCTAGCTAACTAACTAGCTTACACAGTCTATCTCGGCTCGTGGCATTTGATATGGCCTAGCAAGTTAGCTCATGTCACTGACAAACTACCAATTACCCTTATGGTAATGGACACTAGCAAGGAGGATAACCTTTCCTGTCCACAAGGTCGCCCTAGTCAAGGACTCACATCCAGTACCTAGGTATAGTAGTAAGTTATTGATTGGCGTTACTCATTTTTCTATTGAGTTATCAAAGAGTAAGTTAGCTCGCTAAGTATCCTGACGCAAGTTTAGCTGACATCAATAATAACCTTGTGCCACTCTGTCTTCAGGTTCTACTGAGAAATTACATATTGGAGATGCTTCAGACCAGGCTTTTGGAATTCACCTGCAATCAAGAGCTCACTTTCGTCAGTGCTTTGTCTAACGTCATTCAGATCCCTGAATACGTTTTAGGAGCTTTGACGGAACTGCTGAACCGTGTCAGAGGTCGAGAAGTTGGAACAATATCGTCATATTTGGAGACATCGATGGATTTACGAGTAAGGAATTGGTTTCCCTTATCGATTAGTACCGGAATAATGTTTGATGTTTGGTTAAATTTAGTGCATTGCCTGGCAGATGAGGTGCTCTTCTACTATACTGGTCTGAGACACACTTAACTGATTAGTGTTTTGTTTTTTGCATGCCTAAATGGTCATGTCTTGACAGTGTGGAGCGCCTGTGGCGTGACGTTTGGTCATGTCTTGACAGTGTGGAGCGCCTGTGGCGTGACGTTTGGTCATGTCTTGACAGTGTGGAGCGCCTGTGGCGTGACGTTTGGTCATGTCTTGACAGTGTGGAGCGATGTTTGGCCATGTCTCTGTGTGGAGCGACGTTTGGTCATGTCTTGACAGTGTGGAGCGACGTTTGGCCATGTCTTGAAAGTGTGGAGCGCCTGTGGCGTGATGTTTGGCCATGTCTTGACAGTGTGGAGCGCCTGTGGCGTGATGTTTGGTCATCTGTGTCCTTCACCTTCTATGACGTCTTGCACACACTTGAGGAAGATGGCCTACTATGCATCTCCAGCCATGTACACATCTGTGCACACATCTGTGCACACTGGGTGTTTCTTCCAAGACTGCAGGAGGCCCTGACTTGTTTCTCTGATACATAGGACAATCACCCTCTACTAGGTGAGGAGGATTATTTAAGATACTCTTTGAAGAGGTAGGGTTTCAGATGTTTTCGGAAGATGGGCAGGGACTCTGCTGTCCTAGCTTCATGGAGAAGCTGGTTCCACCATTGGGGTGCCAGGACAGAGAAGAGCTTGGACTGGGCTGAACAGGAGCTGCCCTCCCGTAGGAGTGGGAGGACCAAGAGACCTGAGGTGACAGAACGGAGTGCCCGGGTTGGGGTGTAGAGTTTGAGCATAGTCTGAAGGTAGGGAGGGGCCGTTCCTCTTGCTGTTCCGTAGGTAAGCACCATGGTCTTGAAGTGGATGCAAGCTTCAACTGGAAGCCAGTGAAGTGTGCGGAGGAGCAGGTGACAGAGAACTTGGGAAGGTTGAAAACCAGGCGGGCAGTTGCGTTCTGGATAAGTTGCAGGGGTCTGATGGCACAAGGGGGGAGCCCAGCCAACAGCGAGTTGCAGTATTCCAGACGGGAAATGACAAGTGCCTGGATTAGGACCTGCGCCGCTTCCTGTGTGAGGTAGGGTCGTACTCTACGGATGTTGTAGAGCATGAACCTGCAGGTGCGGGTCACTGCTTTGATGTTTGCAGAGAACGACAGGGTGTTGTCAAGGGTCACGCCAAGGTTGTTGAATATTATTGCATCAAAATACTGGCCCTTTTCAATCCAATGTAGACTTGTAGAATTTTTGTCATTACTATTGGAGATTCATTTGGCAAGAAAAAAAGATAAGCACGAGGGATTACTTGATTTATAGTAAAACTTACTATGCTAAAGTTACCTAGCATTGGAACAATGGATGTAACCAGATTAGTTTGTGTCACGAACCGGCTCAAGTTCGTAACAAAAGGGAGACACGTGGAGACAAGAAGTACTCAAAGTATATATTTATTAATTAAAGTAAACTAAATCAAATAACAATGGTGTGTGTAATCAGTAATCAGTAGTGTACGTGAGTGTTTGCATGCATAAAGGTAATATGGAAAAGTGTTGAAAAGTGCCAAAGCAAACAACCCAAAAAGGCCTCAAAAATATCACAACCAAGATCAAAGTATCTGCCTGGAGAGAGTCTTCCTAATGAATGTGGAAGAGGTCCATTTATCCTGGGACACACCCGGCCCAGGTGTTTCCCATGTAGCTGACGACCCTCCCAACTCCGCCCACCGGCATCCTAACAAGGAAACAAGAACAAAGAGAGAATACGGCAGACAGAGTGGGAGGGTCGTCACACCCCCCCCATAAGACCGGGGACCAACAAGGACCCCGGACCAACGTGCCAGCCCCTGCGTCCCAAAACCGACAAATTGTACATGTTCACACCTCCACTTGCCCCACCCATCATCCTCCTCTCCAGACCTCAGCAACCTTTACACAGGAAGCAACCTTTAAGAGGAAAGAAGAACACAAGACTAGGAGGGGACAAACAGGAAGGATAGAACATGACAAAATCAAACAATGGTCGGTCACATCAATATTCATGAACAGGGCGCACGTCACCCTGCCCAACCACCTTTCCAAGGTATACAACAGTCGCCTGAGCAAACTCACATTCAGCCAAATTCATCGTGAGGCGACCCGCAGCCAGACGTCCGAACAAGGCCTGAATACGGGACAGATGCTCCTCCCAAGCATCTACATATATCACTACATCGTCCAGATAAACAGCGCAACCGGCCAGACCAGAGACAACCCTGTTCATAAATCGCTGAAAAGTGGCAGGCGCATTACGCAGTCCGAAACTCATAACCGAATACGAGTACAAACCAAAAGGTGTAATAAAGGCAGAGATTTCACGTGCCCTACTCATCAGTGGCACCTGCCAATACCCCTTTAACAGGTCAAATTTGCTCACAAACGTAGCTGCGCCGACTTGACCAACGCAGTCCTCCATCCGAGGAAGAGGAAATGAATCCGGCCCAGTGACATCATTTACCTTACGGTAGTCCGTACAAAATCTATTTGTTCCATCCGATTTACTGCCCAAGATACAGGGAGAAGCCCAACTGGAGAAAGAAGGATCTGCTATTTTACTCTCCAGCATGTACCTGACCTCAGCATCCAGACAACGCAGTTTCTCTGAAGAAACTCTATAGAACCGTTGACGAATGGGGTCAGCATCTCCAATGTCAATATCATGTTCTATTAAGTTTGTACGTGTAGGTGTATCCGAAAACAACCCTGTAAATCTCCGAATCAAACCAACCCTCTCTTTCCGCTCATCAACAGGTAGATGAGTAAGAAGGCTATCTACAATCTCCAGTGTCTCTGAATTTTTCAATCTACCCTGCAGTATGCAATCGTCAGGACCAGAAACATCTTCCTGCTCCTGCACAGACCTAGCATGACCAGAACTCAGGGAATAAACAATATCAGCCAAAAGAACAGCCTTACCGTCCTCTGTAGACTCCCCCTGTTCAGTCTCAGAGGAACGTGCATAATAGGGTTTTAACAAATTTACATGGCACAGTTGGTGTGCTTTCCTCCGTTCTGGAGTGGCAACTAGATAATTTTGCTCAGTGTACTGGCGCACCACTGTATATGAACCTTGAAACTTGGCTTGAAAAGGAGAACCAACAATTGGCAGCAGAGCCAGAACCTGATCACCTGGACTAAAGTGATGAGGCTCAGCTCGGCGATCATATATGCTCTTCATCCTGTCCTGTGAAGATGATAGCTCCTCTTTAGCCATTTCACCAGCTGGCATACAAGCGTCGCCGAAAATCACCCACATATGATAACAGGGACTGAGGAGGCTCGGGAGACTTCCAGTCATCCTGGAGAACAGATAAAAGCCCACGCACCCGATGTCCAAACACTAGGTCATTTGGGCTAAAACCCGTGCTCTCCTGTGAAACCTCCCTAGCAGCTAACAGTAACCAAGGCAACCCCTCCTCCCAATCCTTATCCATCTCAGTACAATAAGCTCTCAACAAAGACTTAAGTGTTTGATGGAAACGTTCCAGTGCTCCTTGACTTTGGGCATGATAAGCGCTAGACAAGTTGTGTTTAATATGGAGTTGTTGGAGAACCTGTCCAAAGAGATTAGAGGTGAAATTAGATCCTTGATCACTTTGAATGACCTTAGGGATTCCAAACAGTGAGAGAAACTGAGTCAAAGCTTTTAACACAGCCTTAGTCGTGATAGACCGGAGAGGGTAGGCAACAGGAAACCTAGTGGTCTGACACATCACAGTCAACAAATAATTACTACCCTTTCTAGAACGAGGCAGAGGACCAACACAGTCAATAATCAAATACTCAAAAGGTTTACTGAGTACAGGAATAGGGAACAGTGGTACCGGCTTAATAGCTTGATTAGGTTTACCAGTTAATTGACAGGTGTGACAAGTTTTGATGAAATCAGAAACATCCCTCTTTAATCTTGGCCCAAAAAAATGTCGTAATATGCGATTGTAGGTTTTTCTCACACCCATATGCCCAGCAACGTCGTTGTGAGAAGTTGTCAGCACCAACTCACGAAGCCTAACTGGTACCACAACCTGACTAATCGCCTCCCCCAGAAAACAACTACCATGAGACATCCACTTCCTCATCAGGACCTCCTCTTGGAGAAAATAGCCCTGTGCGACATCTCCCAACTGTTCTACAGGCACAATTTGGTCCCGCAACTCTTCTAATGTAGGGTCAGCCCGTTGCGCCTCGATTAAATCGGAGCGGGATACGGATAACGGGATAACAGGGAAAACAGTAACAGACTTCTTTATGGTATTCTCGTTAGCCAGTTCCGTGACCAAGTCATCAGGGATCATAGAACGCGTCACTGCACACGCAGAAAACACCTCTGGGAAATTCTGCGCACTCTCATCAGGAATCCCTACAATTGAAGGCTTAGTAGAAACCGCTAAAGATGGAAACACGATAGGCCACACACGCTCCCCAGCCAAGTTATTTCCAAGGATCACGTCAACACCCTCAATAGGCAATGAAGGACGCACCCCCACAACAACCTCACCTTTCACCAGTCCACAATCCAACATCAGTTTATGCAATGGAACTGACAGAGTGTTCAAACCTATTCCCCTAATTAGAACACTATTCCCCGAATCAGTCTCCGCAGAGAAGGGTAACACAGATTCCAACACAAATGATTCAGAGGCACCTGTATCTCTTAGGATCTTTACTGGCACTAGGTTCTTACTTCCTACCATAGACACAAAACCCTCCGTAACAAAAGGTAAATACTCGGGATCAATATAGCCCTTCACATGGCTCTGGGCATGAGACAATGCGTCAGGAGTGAACTGATGTGGAACAGGCGCTGCTAACGCTATAGGCCTCGATTTACCATAAGCACCTGTACTGAATTTACCCCTAGACCTAAGAATCGGACATTCATTTTTCCAATGACCTAATTCTCGACAGTAGTGACACTCTTGACCAAAGTCAGTTTTACCACGGGTATCAGGCTCAACCCCAGTTGAATGAAACTCTGCCCGGGAACCGAAGTATCTCGGCGAGCGAGGCCCAAATCTCTGCAAACACCCCCACTCACTCCGAATACGGGGTTCTGCAAAAAAATGTGTGTGAGTCAACACATATTCATCTGCCAAAACCGCAGCTTCAGCGACAGTTTTTATTTTTCGTTCGTTAATGTACGTCGCTATACGATCAGGGATTGTGTCCTTAAATTGTTCTAACATAATCAGATCACACAGCCCTTGGAAAGTCATAACTGCAGAGGCGGAACACCAGCGATTGAACTGTGAAGATAATATTCGCGCAAACTCAACATGAGTCTGCTGATCATCCCTTTTTAAAGTTCTAAATCGTTGGCGGTAAGCCTCAGGGACCAATTCATAACTCTGTAACACAGCCGTTTTAACCTTCTCATAACTAACACTGTCTGCTACACTAAGAGCTGAATATGCTTCTTGCGCTTTACCAGTCAGCACACACTGCAACATCAAAGTGCGATCAGAATCAGGCCAACTCCTAGCGTCAGCAACACGCTCAAACAACGAAAAGAATGTCTCCGGGTCCTTTTCATTAAACTGGGGCAACAACCGTAAATTCCCAACAATATCAAATGTGTCTGGATTACGACCAAAAGAGGAACGACCCATAGGTAACTCTGGATCCCCTTCCCAGAGCAAACTCTCCCCTGAGAGCTTTCCTTCCCTAACCAACTCTAGTCGCTCTTGTTGCAGCTTGATTTTAGCACGCTCCATATCCTGTTTAAATTCCAATTCCCTTTCATATTTTACACGATCATGCTCCATTTTAGCTTGTTCATGCTCCATTTTAGCTCTTTGTCCATTTTGTTCATGCTCTAGCTGTAACAGAAGCAGTTCTTTCTGCTGTTCAAAAAGAAGACTACTATGACTAACCGATGGAACGGTCATTGTAACATATCGGGTAGACAACGTGTCCTCAGCAGAGGCTGCCCCAGTGGTAACATCCAGAATACCACTCTCCATCAAATTGGCCTTCAATATTAACCTAATAGAATTTTTTAGACGTTTATCACTAATTTCAACCTTGTAGTGTTCAGCAACCTTCAACAGCTGTTCTTTAGTACATAATTCTAACAGTTCTTCTGATGGAAAGCGAATGAACTCGTCTACATTAGACGCCATAATCAGGGAAAAAAAAATTAAATATATATATATCATAATAATCTTTCTCAACCCCTCTGCTGAGCACACCAGACACAAGAGAAATACAATCACACCGAGCACCACAGAAAAGAGCTGGGATATGGAGCTTCCCCAAAACCTACAATAACTCAACCCTAGTCTTCGTGCAGATTTGCGGTGGGTAATTACGCACTGTAGCCCGCTGGCAAGGAATTAAACCCCCCAGCACGCTGGTAGATTTCCCCAAGCCACGGATGTGCCCCCGAGACAACTGCTCAGTCCACTGACACCACACAAAAATAACAAACATTTAACCATGCCCAACGTATCCCAAAACACGTCACTAAGCCTATCAGGGGAAAAAAGCTATAGCTCCGGGTAGCAAATGTCACTACCCTACCCAATCTCCCACTGAGGTACACAGCCGATTGTACTCACCTCAGCCCGATGTCCCAACAGCGAGTAGAGCAAGAGTTTCCAGGCTGGGCAGGAACTGGAAACTAACCAATGTACTCTCTCCAACGCAGTACAAACCCAAAGGCAACCAATACTGCCCTATCAAACTCAAACAAACTAACAACATTTACAAAGAAAAACCCTACAGAATTGGACATTAACTCCACGTTCTCCCAAACACAACCAGTTCAAAATCCCGGACGAGCCCCCACTTGTCACGAACCGGCTCAAGTTCGTAACAAAAGGGAGACACGTGGAGACAAGAAGTACTCAAAGTATATATTTATTAATTAAAGTAAACTAAATCAAATAACAATGGTGTGTGTAATCAGTAATCAGTAGTGTACGTGAGTGTTTGCATGCATAAAGGTAATATGGAAAAGTGTTGAAAAGTGCCAAAGCAAACAACCCAAAAAGGCCTCAAAAATATCACAACCAAGATCAAAGTATCTACCTGGAGAGAGTCTTCCTAATGAATGTGGAAGAGGTCCATTTATCCTGGGACACACCCGGCCCAGGTGTTTCCCATGTAGCTGACGACCCTCCCAACTCCGCCCACCGGCATCCTAACAAGGAAACAAGAACAAAGAGAGAATACGGCAGACAGAGTGGGAGGGTCGTCACATTTGCTAAATTTAACAACACTTTCATGTCTCAAACCATTTTACTGTAACCTACTGGACTCAATTTACCATTTTAAACATTGTGAAACCCCTGCCCACCATAGCAAATTGCCTGTGTGAAGACATGATTAAACTCTGCATAGGTTCTCGTGTGCAGTTGGTAACGTGACAGTTTTTGAGCAAGCACTTACTGTAGGAAAACACAAACTGTAACTAGGGATGCACACAAGACAGTCATGATCAAAGAGGACATTGATGATAAAATCTCTCCTTTCTCTTGGTAGTAAGACCACGTGGGCTTGGCCGCTCAACCACTGCATGACGGATGGGATGGTTACTCGCTCATATTGTCGTTTGCCTTCCATTGGTCCTGAAAGACGAGATTCATTCATTTCTGGCTCATATGCATAGTGTTTACTGTGCTGGGTTGGGCCTGAACGGCAAATATGATACATTAGTTTTCCATTGTAAAATGTAATAATTCTCTCAAACAATATTACCTGCCAAACCAAGATATCATTAAGCAAAGTACTGTAATGTAGTTGGTCACACCTGTACACTTGTTTTCCTGCATCTCATCCTCTGGCTGCATCCCATCAGTTTGACCTAAAAGACAGAATGCAGACATTAATTCATACATCTATTCATTTATTCAAAGACTCAGATGCATGGTTCTTAAGGTTGGTAAAGTGACTGCGTCACAGGTCGGGAGACAAACATCCACAAACGCATGGTAAAAACCATGCTTTAAGTAAATATGCCATTTTGTATGTCTTTACATCAACAAATCACAGAATAAAATTAATTTAGTGATGACGATTGTTTAGGGACAATGCTTACAAGGTCAGTTGTTTCAATTTTTTTACTGATTATTGCTCATCGGTATACGGTAGCATTTAAATAGGCGCAAGAAAAGCTGCGATGGCTGTAGAAATGTTAATCAGGTAACATTGTACCTTGTCAGGTAGCTAAAGTGACTTTTACTATAAACTATTGCTATGTAGATAGTAACACACCTTCTCCCTCATTCTCCTGTGTCTCATCTGCTGGCTGTGTCCCATCAGTTGGACCTAAGACAATGATATCGCTCACAACTCAGGAATTCAGGCTAAGATGCATGGTTCACTAAGTTTTTAACAAACAAAATGTTTAGTTTCCATAACTACATTCACAATAATTATATGTCAGCAAGTTGTATGGCTTTGTAGTTTGTTGCTCTCTCTCACACCTGCTCCATCTTTCTCCTGTATCTCATCTGCTGGCTGTCTCCCATCAGTTGGACCTAAGACAGAAATAAGATCATTCATTCCTCAGGATTTTCTCCCAGATAAATGGCTCAGTATAAAGAAGATTGAATTGTGTTGTAGATCACAAACCTGTCGACTCAATCTCTTCAAGAAGTCCTGCATGTGGTTCATGATTTGAGATTCAAGATGCCAGCGACAAGTTCCCATTCCACTCAGAACCGGCACAAAGCAGGATAGGAGGAAGTCAGCATCTGGCTCCTAAAGGCTCAAAACAGTTATTCAGACCTACAGTACACTAGATTTTAAGTTTACGGATACACACAACCTATGGCATGTGACTTGCATTCACTGACAAGATTAACTATCAGGTCTGAAAAAGAACCACACACACACATATGATTGGTCAAAACTCTCAGCAATTAGATTTGATCAGGCTGAAGTCCTCACTGCATGGTCTTGCCCAGGAACAAAGAGCTCTCTGCAGATGTTGGCATGTGTTTGGATGATGGCCAGCAGCTCGAACAGCTGAAGCCCTTTCCTGATCTGGTTTAGAATAGGGATCAGCCGCAAAAGTAAAACATTGAAAGTAATTAAAGACAGGAGTACTGATGAAATTGTTGTTTGATCATAAATGAACTAATAGACGTGGGGATATCATCTTAGTACAGTACCACTCCTGAGGCGCTTTGTCAGTACTGGCACTGATGTGATGGTACTGACCTGACAATGCGGTTGCTGTTTCTCACAGCAATTGTGCCAGTGTATCCACAAGCCAGTATGTCACTTGTAAGCTCTGACAATGTGTTTTCAGTAGCCTCTGAAACCTGAACCAATTTCGAGTTAGTGTTGTGTCACGAATACAGAAGCAAAAACATTTTATAACTGATATAGTAAATCTTACAAGGATACTTCAGACCTTATAAAAACTCACAGCCAATCCTATTCTTAAAATCAGCTATATTAAGTAAAAAGAAAAAACATTTCAAAAGTATTACAACAGGGTCTTGCCCTTACAATTAGGATCCTGTACTCTGCATCGGTGACATCAGCCTCTCTACGTGTAACCTGATCCATGTCTCCTGTCTCAATATACTGGTAGCACCACTCACACATGAAGCAGGGGGATGGTCTTCCCTGAACCAGGCTTGCAGAGAATATTTCTCCAATGGCTCTACAATCAACCAAAATCATAGAACGTAATTTAATGGCATTGGATTGAAATGGGTACCCCAACAACGTTTGTAGAATTCATATTAATTATTATTTGTTATAACTACATATTTCTCAGTGCTTGAATTTATCAAAAACAATGAATGTCAGAGGTGCATACATACTTGACATTTCCACTGTCTAAATCACTGATTGAGTATATTGGGTTTTTCCCCATTCCTTCAGGGCCCTCAAAAAGGCACTCCTCAATCTCTGCGATAATATCTGGAGGTAGACAATCAAACCACAGGAAGAAGCTTATTTAAAAGAAGCAATTTTAGTGGTCCTTCCCATCTATATTCAATGAAAACAGACAACACATCATACACTGCTCAAAAAAATAAAGGGAACACTTAAACAACACAATGCAACTCCAAGTCAATCACACTTCTGTGAAATCAAACTGTCCACTTAGGAAGCAACACTGATTGACAATACATTTCACATGCTGTTGTGCAAATGGAATAGACAACAGGTGTAAATTATAGGCAATTAGCAAGACACCCCCAATAAAGGACTGGTTTTGCAGGTGGTGACCACAGACCACTTCTCAGTTCCTATGCTTCCTGGCTGATGTTTTGGTCACTTTTGAATGCTGGCGGTGCTTTCACTCTAGTGGTAGCATGAGACGGAGTCTACAACCCACACAAGCGGCTCAGGTAGTGCAGCTCATCCAGGATGGCACATCAATGCGAGCTGTGGCAAGAAGGTTTGCTGTGTCTGTCAGCGTAGTGTCCAGAGCATGGAGGCGCTACCAGGAGACAGGCCAGTACATCAGGAGACGTGGAGGAGGCCGTAGGAGGGCAACAACCTAGCAGCAGGACTGCTACCTCCGCCTTTGTGCAAGGAGGAGCAGGAGGAGCACTGCCAGAGCCCTGCAAAATGACCTCCAGCAGGCCACAAATGTGCATGTGTCTGCTCAAACGGTCAGAAACAGACTCCATGAGGGTGGTATGAGGGCCCGACGTCCACAGGTGGGGGTTGTGCTTACAGCCCAACACCGTGCAGGACGTTTGGCATTTGCCAGAGAACACCAAGATTGGCAAATTCGCCACTGGCGCCCTGTGCTCTTCACAGATGAAAGCAGGTTCACACTGAGCACATGTGACAGACGTGACAGAGTCTGGAGACGCCGTGGAGAACGTTCTGCTGCCTGCAACATCCTCCAGCATGACCGGTTTGGCGGTGGGTCAGTCATGGTGTGGGGTGGCATTTCTTTGGGGGGCCGCACAGCCCTCCATGTGCTCGCCAGAGATAGCCTGACTGCCATTAGGTACCGAGATGAGATCCTCAGACCCCTTGTGAGACCATATGCTGGTGCGGTTGGCCCTGGGTTCCTCCTAATGCAAGACAATGCTAGACCTCATGTGGCTGGAGTGTGTCAGCAGTTCCTGCAAGAGGAAGGCATTGATGCTATGGACTGGCCTGCCCGTTCCCCAGACCTGAATCCAATTGAGCACATCTGGGACATCATGTCTCGCTCCATCCACCAACGCCACGTTGCACCACAGACTGTCCAGGAGTTGGCGGATGCTTTAGTCCAGGTCTGGGAGGAGATCCCTCAGGAAACCATCCTCCACCTCATCAGGAGCATGCCCAGGCGTTGTAGGGAGGTCATACAGGCACGTGGAGGCCACACACACTACTGAGCCTCATTTTGACTTGTTTTAAGGACATTACATCACAGTTGGATCAGCCTGTAGTGTGGTTTTCCACTTTAATTTAGAGGGTGACTCCAAATCCAGACCTCCATGGGTTGATAAATTTGATTTCCATTGATAATTTTTGTGTGATTTTGTTGTCAGCACATTCAACTATGTAAAGAAAAAAGTATTTAATAAGATTATTTCATTCATTCAGATCTAGGATGTGTTATTTTAGTGTTCCCTTAATTTTTTGGAGCAGTGTATGAGCACCTCCTTTCATTTTTTAAAAGTGCCATTATCTATCAAATGGGGCGATCATCATTGGCACTTGATGATGTTAGGAAGTGTTTTTTGAGAGCCCCGGTGTCTACACCAGGTCCTGTCAGGTAGGTGACTTTCAAGTTGCTAGCTCGTAAACTTTTTTTCTGCCTCTTCCATTGACTCAGCCCTCGTTGAAGGAGGTTCTCTCTGCTGACGCTGATCCGGAACTCTCCGTCTGTACTGACTCCCTGACTGATGCAGCTCAACACGTCACCGACACTGAAATTAAAACTATCCTGCTTACAACCTCGCAAAAGCCAGACAGTGTGTTGTAATAGATGACAAATCCACCACTCACCCTCTAGTGATTGGGAGATATTCCCCACCTCCTGTGCAATATACCTTCTGGCACTTAGGGTAATATCTCCCGTAATTACATCTCTGGTGGGTGAGTGCCCATTCTAGCCATTGCATCCTGGAAATGTCTCAAGATTCTTGTTTGTCCCTTTATGGCTTTCTTATTATCTTACCATGATATCACTTGCACATGGGGTCCATCTTGCACTTCGGTTCTACATAAAAAAGTATGTCATTATAAGGGAAAATCTGCCTTACAATCAAATATATCTTGTGTGTGATGATGCCATTCATTACCTCTCACAAAAACTGGCATGAACCTCAAGGTTAGCGATGGGATACATTTTCAGACAGATCGGACACGATGCCTGTACCTGTCGGGGTAGAGTTCAGAGTGAAATACACAGCTTTACTTAGCCTGGTAAACCAGACTGACCACTCCACTCACATTTTATTGCGCATAATTTGTCAGTCTGGCCTCTGTGCTTGAAACCATGTTGAGCCTAGGAGCGTTGCCAAATGAAATCACAGATGATAGGATCAGCGTCCATTAAGAACAATGACTCATGAAGTGCACGACAGCACCACTGGTCAGCCAGCAGTTAGTCAATCATGCCTAACCCCATAGCATATCAGAGCAGGCTGATGGGCCCATATACGGCAGAGCTTCTTCCAAACAGTTGTGAATAGGTGAGAGGCTAGACTGATCAATGTCTCAACAATGTGAGTTCGCAAGATCAGATTGGTCTACCGGGCTAAGCTTTACTCTTGGAAGCAGTTAATGAAGTGACAGCGATGTATTTAACTTACCACTCTACAATCCATTACATCAGATTCCATCTCTGCCACTCCAGCAATGCTGAGATCCTTGTCTGGCTCCTGTAAGGATGCGCAACAGTGTCTGACAAAAGTTAATGTCAGTCAACATAAGCCTGGTGAAGTCAATAACAACAATAACACTGCTTTGTACCCCAGTCCCCAGTCTTACCGTACTGTGACCTGCAGACCCACAGGACTGGCAGCAGCTGTACAGGCATTAGTTTACCACACTTGTGGCAATTTGCCTCGGGCATTCTAGCAAACTCAGGTGCATCTGGTGGGAGAGGACTTGTGTCGATTTCTTCTTGAATCAGTGCAATGTAGAGAATGGTCTTTCCACCACCTGAGGCCGATCGCAGGAGTCTCCCAGAGTAGCCATCGGATTCCGGTGGGACAAGGGCAAGGTGTCTTTGGCCAGGTCCCCCTTTTTGAAAAACAAAAGAAAATCAAAATACAGGGGCCAGGGCACTACAATGCCACCGTAAGGTATGCCCCTGCTTATACGCACCTGGTATTTGAAACTAAGAAAACTCAGGCCCTGATTTACAAAGCTGTTTGCGCCTTTTTCTGGCGTAGACGAGGTGCATTTTGCCCGAGGAACGTGTGGTATGGACTAAAGAGTACATAAGCAGTTTGGCCATGGAAAGCGCAGTTTGCCAGATTCTCTCCTTTAGACATGCATTTTAGGGAGGATCACGGAAATAACAGGTGGAGATACTATAAGTGTGGTTCTTTACATATTCCGCTGAATTCACTAAACTGACAAATTGCCATGGCCAGTTTTGTGTGAAAATATTTCCGCCTCTAAAGAGGAGGTGTAAATTGGCACAATCCTTTCACTGATTGTGGAATTAGCTGCACACTGCGAATGCTGCGCATACTCTCACCACCCCGCAGCCAAGTGACAACCTGTTGGGGTTATCAACTACAAAGTAGTAGCACATTGGGTACATCTGGCTGCTGGACCCCACTAGCCTCCATTATAGTGATAACATATGCTAAATAACCTGAATATTTATGTTTTTAACACATTGATAGGAGGGAACTATTTTTACACACAGTGAACTGTGCCTTTACCAAACAAACCTCAATGCAGTGCAATTCTTACCTGATGACTTGTAGAACAACCAACCGCCTGAGATCGAGGCTATTCTGGGGTACTTCTCTAACAGGCTTGATATCTAAAAGCAAAGAATTCACAAGATAGGTTCCTCAATAAAACTGAATTGAATTCAAT
Source organism: Coregonus clupeaformis (assembly GCF_020615455.1). Taxonomy (NCBI): domain Eukaryota; kingdom Metazoa; phylum Chordata; class Actinopteri; order Salmoniformes; family Salmonidae; genus Coregonus; species Coregonus clupeaformis. The sequence goes on along the minus strand of NW_025534539.1, from coordinate 57,253 downwards.
TTGTTGTGGCGAACAATGAACCATGCTGCACTTATCTCAGCGTGAGAACTCATCACAGACTGTGTTTTAACCTTTTCCTTATCCCTGCCTGCATTAGGGCAAGCTCATCTGATGTTTTGGGGGTCTTCTCAGTCTTGCAAGCCAGCAAATACACTGCGACTAATGACTAATCCAAAAAGGTTAAGACATCAAGTAAAATGAATACACTGGAAAAGACCCAACACTAATGCTAGTTTGACTGTATATATGGATGCTGTGACTTCAGGGGTGTCCTAAATGCTAAGAGGCAAACATTGACATGTTGGTCTGCAAATAGTCCTGAAGCAAATCAAATCATTTCAAAACGTGCATGTATTATGACGTAACTACACTAGCTAAATGCCCTCCGTATAGATATTTTTTTTTACCTTGCCATCTCTCAATCGACACTGTGCTGGAGTGAGGGTGGTTGTGGTGGTACAGTGTTAGGAAAAGCATTTATGTCTTTGGAAAAGGCATTAAGCAATTTCATTTCAAGGTCCAGCCTGTTGATAAAGTTCATTAGATGGCAAGGTAAAAAAAACGACCCTGCCACAAACAGTGCCCTTTCCTCATGCCGTTTTTTCTACCATACATGAATAATAATCTTTACTGACCTTATGTTTTAGTTTGGTTTTATAACATTTTTGACTGTTTGTGTTAGCTATATCTATAATTAACATGATTCACGAGTCTTGTAACTAAAATGGCTAGCTAGCTTCATGGACAGGCATAGAAAATCATCTACAGAGTAACAGACTGCCCAAAAAATCTAGTTAAATTGGTAGTTAGTTTATAATAGCCTACTCAACTCACCAGAGCCCTCACATTCCCACTCCAAGTTGCTGCGTCTTCGTCCATGGCTTACAGTTACAGGTGTGTAGCTACTTCTCATGCACGCAGTCGCTCCGCGCTCTAAAATAAAATAGAATTTTGATTCAAGGCTTTAAGGGAATCAGAGGTCTCCTCCCCTAAGTGCCACCTGAAGCCCGTGAATGACAAACATGACCACATCTCAAAGTGCTTAGCCCATTTAATCCCATTCTTTCCCAGTACATGCCAGTATGCAAATCATATGCCATAATGACTCTATTAAGTCAAATGTATTGCTTTTTTTAAACATTCAAATGTGTTTTTATACTGCGCCCCTACAATACAAATAGAACAGAATACATTTGAAATGCTTGTCTAATGTAACTAATTGACAACTAAACATTGAAGACTTCAGAAAAGGCTAAATAAGTAAGTAACACTTAAATAGTTAATCACACATTCCAGTTCCTACCACAATGATTTTAATATTAACTTTTCGGTTGTCTCCCGTTTCTTTACATTCAGTCTTTTAAGTCCTTTAATACTGTACAGTACTATCATGATGTGGGAGACAGCTAGCCTCCTATGAACCCACATCATCCTATTAACTACATAAACTCCCTCATACACATCATTTAATTGGCATGACCTTGGTATCCTGCTGGATAAAAGCCCCAGTTACCAATAAGTATCAGTGTAAAGGATATTCTGCTTGTCCCGCTCTGTACACAGACTACACTATAAACACCAGGCTAAAAACTACAGACTACACTATAAAACACCAGGCTAAAAACTACAGACTACACTATAAACACCAGGCTAAATACTACATGCTACACTATAAACACTATAAGCTCCACACCTAACTGGGACTTCATCTGGTTCTCAAGTGGGCACTCCCCTTCACCGGTGTTTCATTGATAAGCCAAACACTTTGGGGGCTTGACGGCAGAACCAGCGTCCTGGAACAACCCCCTCGATCCAACGTTCAACTCAGCCCTGACTCCCTACTGTCTGCTTGGGTCTGCCACCACTCATTCCTCTTCAGCCAGATCCAACGAGATGCCACTTCTGCCTGCTTGCCCAGCCACTAGCTTATTCCTTGCTACTCCCCAGGGCTCTCCAGAGTGATTGGCCTGTGAAGCCCCTGCAGCCGATCTCAACTGGTAGATTCCAGGCTCTCCATCCATTCTGCTGACTCAAGGATGAAGGACTGGTATTTCTTGCCTCTATCCTCTCCTCCCAGGGCGCTGTGAGCTCGATGAGGACCACCTGCTTGGTGTCTCTAGACCAGACAACGATATCTGGTCTGAGGCTTGTGCTGGCTATCTCTGGGAATCTGAGCTGCTTCTTGAGGTCTGCCTGCATCTCCCAGTCGCCTGCTGTGGTAAAAATCCCTTTGATCCTTGTGCTCTTTGCTGAGCTCTCTCCTGACCTGAGGAAGTGGATGAAACAGGGTGAGATGTTTCAGCTTTCTCCTTGCTTGCTCCAGTCCTGCGGCCAGCTGAGTCAGTATTTGGTAATGCCGCCACCTGAATTTTCTATCGGTCCGACCTGCTTGGCAGGAGAAGAGCACATGCTCCAGATTGGCTTGTCGTCCACATAGTGTGCAGCTGTCTGGGCTGTCTGCCAACCCCCACGTGTGAATTTTTGTTGCGGAATAGAAAAACCTTGTACACAGAGCAAAGCAGAAGATTAATCCGCTGCCCTTCCATGTTCAAGATGTCTTGCCAGCTGAGTGCCCTCTCTCTCATGCTCCCCCATCATGTCCAGCTGCCCTGTTTTTTTTCATGGCTACGACTCTGACATGCCTGCTTTCTTCCTAAGCCTTCCCAAGCTCCCTCTGACATGCCTGCTTTCTTCCTCAGCCTTTCATACCTCCCTCTGACATACCTGCTTTCTTCCTCAGCCTTTCATACCTCCCTCTGACATACCTGCTTTCTTCCTCAGCCTTTCATACCTCCCTCTGACATACCTGCTTTCTTCCTCAGCCTTTCATACCTCCCTCTGACATGCCTGCTTTCTTCCTCAGCCTTTCAGACCTCCCTCTGACATCCCTGCTTTCTTCCTCAGCCATACCTCACCCACAACGCACCTTTGGATCTGCTTTCTTCCAGCTTGACCTGGTTGTGCATCCCAGACCCAGCCTGTCTTGGTTTACCGACCCAACAATGTCAGCGTGTTGCAGCTGTTCATCTTTCTCCCTGAGTGCTCCGCTGTTTTACCACTTGCGACCCGTTCTGACCTCGATCTCTGCCTGGCAAACCCTCTCATCCTTGCTGTCCTGCAGCATCATAGCCTGACGTGCTTTGTTGCCTTGTACTCCTCTACCACAGATGTAATTGGCAGCTGCAGCTTGCTGCCTGTGTTCTACAGGCCGATGGAGCAAAAGCTTCTTAATCCATTTTAAGCGGGTCCCACAGGGAACATTTGTTTGACACCCCTGGGCTATATTGTCTAAAGCCATTTTCTGAGAGATTGTGTAAAATAATGTCAAAAAATAAAAATGATAAATCACTAACAATATTGGAACAAACATTTTTATTCTCACTAAGAATAGCGGAAGAAACATGTGCTTAAAAGAGAATAATCACATTTATTAAAAACAGTCAACTTTCATAAAGAACATATGTACATAATGTATTTACAAACATGTGCATAGCCCAAATTTTCTTTTGATACATATAAATGGTGTGTGTATTATTATAGGCAATAATGGAGGTCTATGAGATATTGTACAACAGAGGTTGAACTTGCAGCCAATCAATTAGATGCTTTATACAATCTGTGTGTAACAAGGTGGAGATCAACCCTTTAAGAGGCAGCTCAACTGAGCGGTTGACTACCAAATTAAAATGAAATTAAATGTGAATTTTGTTTTGCATATTTTATCATGCCATTTAGTAAAATGACTATGCGGTTTTCTTTATTGGACTCCTATATCTTTTTAAACACACATTCAAAGATGGTTAAAAACCAGGATGTGAACGTGAGCAAAACTGAACCTCAATCACACATTTTCAGTACTAATTGTGCATTTTAAAAAAATAATCTGTGCCAGTTAAAGGGTTAATTGGTTGATGGAATAGTGTCCAGCTGTGTGTATGATTCTACTTTTTCTCTGCGCTTGACTCGCCATAGACTGAACCTCTTGGTGTGCAGCGGGATCCCAGCGCTAGAGACAGATTTCAAAGCATCTGCCATCATTTTCTTGACAATTGCTGTTCTTGCTGTGAACAGAATGAAAATCTGCAATCCCTGTGGAGCGAAAACAAAAACACAAAGACGTTATCAAGTATTTTCAGGAACACACAAGGACAAACAAAAGGTAGCGTTTCTATAAAGAGCAGCAGAATTTATTTTTGTTTAGTAGCTGTCTAGTTTTCAATCATGTCTGGATTCTGTGGTACAATAGCACACTAGTCTTTATATTTAACATTTTAGTCATTTAGCAGACTCTCTTATCCAGAGCGACTTACAGTAGTGAGTGCATACATTTACTACCTGAGTGGTGGTGAGTACACAGAAGGAGATGTTGAGTATGGTGTACATGGTCTCGTTCTGTGTAATGAGCAACAGATAGCCCAGGATCCAGGAGAGACCGAGCACCACAGCCAGAGAAAAGCTACTGAGGAACTTCTTCTTCATCGATGTGTGTCTTGTACTGGGAAATATAACCAACATGCTTAGATTGCAGTCATAGACTGCTGTAATGCTGTGGTAAAATAACAGTATACTTCCAGTGACTGAGTGGGTTAGAGCATGGTGCTTATTAAATAGTATGATTTGGTTACTAATGACTGAATTAATAAGAATGAAATGATAATACATTTTATTTATAACAAGCTTTTTATTGAAAGACAATACGAAATGAACAAGCTTATTAGTAGGCATTTAAATCAAGACTGATCTTTATGACTACAACGTTCTACTTTGTGCCCCCAAAATGCCCCCATTAATGTTACCTGGTTATATGTGGGTTGGTCTTGCCTGTTGTAACTGCAAAATATACCAACACCACCATGTTGAAGATAAGCATGAACGCCACAGGGATCAGGAACCCCCAAAACATTGGCAGCTTGAAGTCAAAGTTCCCCTTTGGATCGAGGGCAGCAAGCCAGCAACTGAGAGGTCAAATGAATGAGTTAGAGAGTGTGACTTTGTGACAGACAAAACAGGACGCCAGTGATTTGAACAACATGGTATAAAGTAAACATGGTGGGTGGCATAAGTAAACAAGAAACCTTTCAACACAATCTTTTAACTTTTTATATTGCTCTTGGCCAATTATTAGCATGCATTATAAACATGCACACAAACATTGATAGGGATAATGTCGTATCGGATGAGTGGTGGCATATTATTGCTGTCAACAAAGAGTCCGTTTATGCTGCATCGTGTTAGAGGCTTTTATTCAAATCACGAGGTTACAGCATAAGTTACAGGTGACATGACACCCGGAGAGTGACGCCTCAGAATGGCTGCTCGTTCTTCCCTCTCCTTCGTTTTCCCCCCTATTTATAAACAATGATGCTCCCTCTTCTGGCCAATCACCAGTCTCCCCTGTCTACATCACACTTCCTGTCGGTTGTACGTGACGTTACACTAAAACATATACTAACATAAACAACATTCCATTTCTTCATGAAAAACATTTAACAAAGACATAATCTTCATATACGATAATAACCTTTTACAGTATGAGTAATACCATTTTATAAAGCAATTGCCCCACTTTAATTTAAATTGAATCTATTATAAAATAACCACAGAAGAGGAAGTAAATTGCAATACAGCACAGTACTCAGGTGTAGTAGTGGTAGTACAGTACAGAATAGTAAAATACAGTATAGTAAAGTATAGTATACTACAGTATAGTCAGTACAGCATAGTATAGTATAGTATAGTACAATACAGTACAGTATAGTATGGTAAAGTATAGTATAGTACAATACAGTATGGTATAGTACAGTATAGTATAGAACAGTACAGTATAGTATAGTATAGTACAATACAGTACAGAGAAGTAATACAGTAGTAGTATAGTACAGTATTGACTCACAATTCCTCCTGCCTGTAACCCAGTGGATCATCCACTCTGTAACTAATTCCTAAGGTGAGGGCCACCACAACCGCAGGCAGTCCTAAAGGACAGAGAATGTTGTTGTTATGTCCTGGTAGATTAGCATGCAGACATATACAGATTATATACTACACATACATCCTCTAAAGACAGAACATCACTATACAAGTTGCTTTGAAGTTCTATTTCAGGCATATTAGAGCCTGAAAATATAACCTAGCATTCGTTTTGGTTCAAGGAGCCCAGGGCTAATGCCAGCCAAAGCTTCTGAAACAACTAAATACTTAATTTTTCTCCAAGCTGTCCTACCCCATCCGATGGCCACGGTATAGGCTGTGAAGTGTGACGGGCTGGTGGCCAGGCTGTTTCTGATCATCAGGAAGACGTGTGTGGCGTACAGCGTGTTCCAGGTGAACGTCCCCAACAGGAAGTACTGCAGCAGGACTGTGACTGCAGTACAGGGGCCTCTGTCCCGCTCTGTGTGTGTGTCGGACGAGGGGACAATGTTGGCCTCCTGTATTTCAGGTTTCTCCAGCTGTTTATGAGGGTTGTCCACTCCCAACACGAAGAGGAGGGTGAAGATCAGGAGACACACGCAGACGCTCACTAAGAGGACCGTTGGGTTGGTTTTGCGTGATTTCCTGGGGATAGGTGATAGACAACACTATGTTAGGGAAGTTAGATGCGTAGCTATGGATGTGTTGGGTCATTAATAGTGGGTTTCATATTGGTTTCACCTATCAAGTCATGTTGGATCAGACAAAGGGCTTCTTTACACTATTGAGACCCAATATTTTGAATTGGTTCTGGAACACTGTAGGATCTAACCGGGTCACGATCTGGAATGTTATTGTATATGTTGAATTGGTTCTGGAACCCTGTAGGATCTTACCTGGTTGCGATCTGGAATGTTATTGTTAAACTCAACCCTATGATGGACATGGAGCATCCCAATATGGTGATCCAGTTTAGCACTTGAGCATATTTAAAATCCCTCCTGAACAACTGTAGAAAAAAAGAAATGTCAACAAAGTCATCTCCCTCATGTGTCTGGATATGCTGTGGTAAACTATAGGTCAGCGGTTCCCAAATAGGGGTTGCGACCACATGTGAGGTCGCCTGAAATGAAAATGGGTTCGCAGGAGAATTTCCAAAATCCCGCAAAAAATATAATAATCGTCTGTGTATCTCAAAATCATTGTAAGGTGGTTAACCTTAAAAATCTAAATGAAAATTATTCAAATCTAAAACATAAAATTCAAACAGAGAGCTCCCTTAGATCGTGGGAAAAGGCCATACTTGACCATTGCACTTGAATAATTCCCACTTAAGATGACCACATTTAAAATACACAAATACGGGACAACAGGATGATTTTGCGGGACAGTGTAGCCTACCCGATACATCATTTAGAAATAGGCCAATGCATCATCGCTGTCAATTGTGAATGATAATTCTTCATGTTTTGCCAGTGAAATGTCCAAACTGCGTCTGATTGCCAATCGTTTGATCTCAATCAGATTCATGGGAATATGCATTTAGATCTTCTTGAATTTCATGCGCAAATTAGAGCAGATGATGTTAAGAAACTATATAGCCTTCCTGTATTTTGTTTCAATCAAAGCATATTCTGCCTAGTGACGTGCGCTGTTGAGTTTAGGCTGCAACATCATTTTTGGGGACTATTCAGCTAACCATCCTAAATCTCATGAAGTGGTGTTTTTAGTGTGACAGTAACGTTATACTATGCTATTATATGTTATGTAAAATACTAATTAATCATTACGTGATCTTCCAAGACATTGATTCAACTTTTACCTAACTTTCCAAAACGAGCACCATTGTGAGAAGTGGCAGAGTGACGCTCCGGTGTCCTCTGGCAGTACCACACCCCTGCAGTCATCTGCACCGAACGAGCAATTGAAGTGTAGCCAACTCTTTTGCCTTGAACAACATTTGGTGATACAGAAACGAGAGACCACGTGTGGCTGTTTTATGAAAATCTGGGACTATTTGGCCAATGAAACATTTCAGGTTGGTCTCAGGGAATGTAATACAGTTAGGATGGGAGACTTTCAAGACGAGATTGAGTGAAGTAGCAGCAAATAAAGCATGTTGAATGAGCAACTAATGAGCATGGAGAGCCTGGGGGGATGCTGAAAAATTGTTTTTGCCTACGCTACAAACGGTTATATCGGTCTGCTAATACAGGACTAGTAAAGGCCCAATGCACTACTTTAGTGAAAATATGTATTATTATTATTTTGTCATTGTGATTTTTCAGGAGGTGCTGCAGCACTCTACTTCCCACTGCTATGATTATATATTTCAGTCTAATGTGGCTATTTACCTACTTTTCTAGCTCTTCAGCAGAAGCTTTTTGAAGTAGTTAGGAGGCCTAACTATGAGATATTGTTGAACTTTCAGCAAATCAATTAGATGTTTTATACAATCTGTGAGTAACAAGGTGGAAATTAACTGATATTTGTTGACTAAAGGCCTATGTCTGGTCTTGTATTGAGCAGAATATCAGATCTCAACAAGGATTGGAGAAGTGCTTAACATCACCATAGCTACCACATCCTAATGATATTTTTTCATAAGGGCAACGTGACTGCAAGAAACATGTTGGAATGTCTGACTGAAATACTGGACAAATCAAAGTTTTTTCTAAATTGGTGGTGTTTGAATTTGTTGATAAAATGCGGGACATGATTGTTTAGTTGCGGGACAAAGGGCCAAAATGCGGGACTGTCCCGCACAATCTGGGACATGTAGTCACCCTATTCCCAGGTGAATGGCTAGGCCCACTACAGAATGAAACCACACACTATTTCAGAGATATTACCGCCACAATCAATATGGTGAAAACAAGGTGTGGGGAGGCCGAGGCACAGAAACACTAATCAATACCTTTGTCAGATAACACTGTAAAACTATGAATTTATGCTATAGCTAGTGTAGTGCCTAAAAGAAACACTTTTGCTGGTCCATGCTTGTGATGATAAAGGAATCCGCCGACACTGTACTCTGTTTTCAAAGGTTTATTATAACAAAGAGTTTACAGCATCGAATTTTGACAAACATCTGCAGATGTCTGGAGATAGCCCGAGCCAATCTGATTAGCTATTCCTCCTATTCTATTGTTCAAGACATGCTTTTATATCCCTCATGACGTATTATGGTGTGATTCTAAAAAACCAATCCCTAGTCTTTTCTCTTACTCCCCATCTCCTCTTTCCATGATCAGTAATGTTTTCCAGATGTTTCCAGCACAGTAGAGTAGAGTTACATCATTTTGCCACATCAGCAAAATCTTAGGGCCACGTTTCCTACTTTAAGCAACGGTCAGCATTTGTAGATTAAGATACTACATATTCCCCCCTTCGAGACTAATTAAGTCTCGAAAACAAAAAGAATAGGATTATGACAAATAACAATTCTTGCTCTTGAGTAACTTTAACAATAAACCAAAATTAATGGAGATTAAACACATGTTTATATAGACACATTTTTGTATGTAGTGTAAATACATTATTATGGAGTGTAAATGAATTGTCATGTAGTGTAAATGAATTGTCATGGAGTGTAAATGAATTGTCATGTAGTGTAAATAAATTGTCATGTAGTGTAAATAAATTGTCATGTAGTGTAAATAAATTGTCATGGAGTGTAAATGAATTGTCATGGAGTGTAAGAGCGAAAAACCTGTCTGGCAGCTTTCATTCCAAATATCCATCAGTCAGTCAAGACAGGAAAATTCTCTCACGGCCCCTCTGCCCTAGGCGACCACCTAAGTACTCCAGATCAATTCACACATCTTCATGAATACATTTTAAGCTATGATGCAATTGAATACATATGAAAAACCCCAGCAAACAAAATACAATCAAAATGTCCACATTCAGGCTGGTCGACCCATCGGACCCTCCTGTGGATTCTCTCTGTCCTTGCCTAGACCCCATATCCCTAAACTTCAACGAAATAAACAAAAACATCTGAGGTCCCCACATGTACCCAACACAGAAAACATAATTGTTCAAAAATTAATACAGAAAGAATATAACACTGGAGTGTAGTAAGAGTATAACACTTCATCTCCTCCACAGTGTCATCTTTCAATGCGACGTTGATGATGGAATCGGAACATTTCCACTCCTTCCTTGTTCCACTTCCTCCAGTCCATTCATATTGTCCATGTTTGAGTATTTGAGTCCCTCTACATATTCCCCCATATGCTTCTGGAAGAAAAGAAAATACCAAACAGTATCTTTTGCAAAACAACATATGCAAATTAAAACATCAATGTCAACTAAAAATGATATATAAAATTAGATATAAAATGAATCACATTCCATTTCCCCCCTTTGATTCATCACAATAATATAATCATCCCACAATCAGATATTCCAAATTTCCTAGAGTTATTTCAACCCTAGTTTTCATAACATTTTAGTCTGACTTTTTCCAATTTTTTTTTTCTTTCTCTAATTTTTTCAAAAACCATTTCACTGATTTATTCACAAAACTCTTTCCCATTTTCTGAGTATATTAAATCGGGAAATTCCCACCTGCTGATGACTTCTTTACACAATAACCTTGCAACCGACTGAGCATATTTTAGCTTAGTTGAACATCTTATGAACCTCTTGGTATATGAATGTAACCAAGAATAACAGTCACACATTATTTTTCGGACAGATTATGCACCTACCTATGACATAGTCAATCTATTCAAGAAAATATGGTTCCCAAAAACTCTACTCCTTTGTGATCTTTATCCTAATCTCCCCTTTTACAACATTAGCTAACCCACAGCTTACTAAATCATCTTGGTTTCTCCAAAACAATAATTGATTGCTACTCTAACGATTTTTCTATTTCATTGTCTTCAAAACACTTGCTTTCGAAAGTCCTTTAATTTATGGTTCAATTCCTTGGATTGCTTCATCTTTCAATGGATACTGATTCTTCCAAGGATGTCTGGCTCCTGGTCGAAGTTCAACTTTCACCGGTTGGGCTGATTTCACAAGTCCAATATCTGTACTGTGTTGAGACCACAGAAATTCTGGAACTTGTTGCAACATCTCCTCTTTCATAGGGTCTGAATCCATCTTCACACTGCAAATAGATTCGTGTGTTATCCGTACAGCTTGTGGCTCTCCTTGTCCTTGAGCCGAAATCATGATTTTGAGAAATCGATGATCTTCAGTCCTCCAAATCGCCAAATTCTCTTTCATTGGTATGAAAACAGCTTTCTCTGCTTCTGTCATCATTTCTCCTATTTGCTTCTGCTCATAGCCTTCAGAAACCAACAAGGTCACATGTGGCACACTCTTCTCAATCTCAAATTCTTTATCCAGATAATCGTCTGTGTTTATCTTCATAGCTGCTCCTTGTGGTCCTAAAATTATGCAACATGAGGTAAGTTGAACTTTCTTTGGTTGACGACTCAGCCATTCCTCTGAGTCCGATTGGGCAGCATTCTTGAAATACTTGAGCGTACAATGAGATGGATATTCCGGAAGCCTCGCATCTGGCATGTTTGTCACAATGAATTTCTCCCATATCTTAGCCTGCTTCAAAAAATCTTCACTGAGATTTCCAATCCAGAATACTGAAGAAGAATCCATCTCAGTCGTCATTGACAATTGGTAAACATTTTCCTTTGGCATCTCTACCAGACAGCCGTCTGGTGTACATTTTATTGTACAGTTCAATTTACACAATGCATCTCTTCCCAACAATGCAATAGGTGTATGTTCTGATACTAGTATGGGTATTGTAATTTTCTGATTTTCATAGCAGAGCTCAATTGGTTCCGTAAGAGGAATCAGCTGTTTCACTCCCTCAAATCCGATTGTCCTAATTAGTTGATTGGACATAGGGAGATGTGTAGCATCTTCAGGCCGAACACAGGTAAAAGCAGCTCCGCTATCCGCCATCACTTCCAATGGTCGTTTGTTTACTTTTACCTCAATTGTTGAATCTTTTTCTCTTCTTCTCTAATCGGTGCTATCAGTTGAAACTCCTCCTTTTCGGATCTTCTGGGCACCTCTAGAATTCTTGCTCCTTTCCTCTAAAGGGTTCACCTGTCCTCCAGATGATCTTCACTTGCTCCTGTATCTTCCTCTGAAATTATTTCTTTCCAGAAACTATCTATGGATATGAAACAACTTGTACCACTAGTTGTGGCTGGTACAGTTGCATTTGACCTTGTTCAGTTGAAACTGTAGCAGTGATTGTTGATTCGGTTCCCTCTGATTGATCATAACCAACACTTCTTTTCTTCTTCTCCAGTTGTATTTGATTGAGTTTTCTGAGAGTTTCTTGGTCCTGTTCTTTCTGGTTGTGTTCCTTTTTCCGGTACAGATCCACTTGATGGGCTATATGATCTGTATAGACGCCTTTTGTCATGCTTCTAAGTCCAACCACTTCTGCCAGTTTGCTCCTTACCGGTAAGGGCAGTCCCATCTGTAGTTTAGCTCTCAAGATTGACTGCTCAATTTGACTCACATCTGGATCATTTCCGGTAATATTTCTCCACACTTGATGAACTCTTGACACGTAGGCTCTTGGATTTTCTTGTTGTCCTAGTGGGTCAATCAGAATGTTGTCAGGATGCACATTTGTTGGAAACGTATCCTTCAGTGCTCTCCACAGCCGATTCCTACTTGCAGCCAACAATTCAGGATCGTTCACTGCAGTCCCCACATATCTATGAAGTCCAGCTCTCTGAAAAATTTCTTCCATGCCTGGAATCCCAAGGAGATTAGCCAAAAGTCTCTTGATGTCTCCTATGGCAGACTGTGTTCCCACCGTAATTTCTTCCAACTTTGAAATCCAAGGATATGCTCCATCTTGAAGAGTAGGCAGCTTCTCAAGTATATCTGACATATCGGTATTCTGCAAAGGCTTATATTCTAGGTTTTGTCCTCGAATGATCACCGGCATAATTTTCTTACTAGTGCCATCTTTCCTTGGCCTCAATGTATATCTCTTCTCAGATTTTTGGGATTCTTTTCTCAGCAGCTTCCTTTCCTTCATCTGCAGCTTCTCGAGTCGTTCTTCCAGTTCTTTTACTTCTTCTAAATTATTGGCCTTATGCAGGAATGATACGCATCGGTCTATATCTCTTTGTACTTCTTCTGTGTTAGTCATTGGAGGATAAAATCCTCTTGAATATGAAGCACCTTTAGTCTCCAAATCTTCATCGCTGTCTCCATCTTCATTTTCATCAGGGCTTGAATCGCTTGTATTCTTCTTCTTCCAACTTCCATCACCCCTTCTTTCCGCTCTGGCCAACCTCTGTCTGATGACAGGGTCATATCCACCCATGATCTCTTCTGAATCACTCTGATCATCATCATCATCGTCATCATCAAGTTCCATCCTCCTTGATCTCACTCTACCCTTAGTTTCCAGACATCTCGTTGTTTTCCTGCCTTTGGAGTTTGGATTCATCTTTATGGTCGTTTCTGCTTGTCCCCTCTCTATTATTCGTTCATCCTCATCTCTGATGCAATAATCACCTTCCTGAATGATCACTGGAAGCTGAGGATAAACGTCCTTCAACTTGGCTTCTTTCTCATAAGGTGGGGGTGTTTTTGCTGAATCCATATATGAGAAAGGTGTATTGACTTCTGCAATAAGTTTTTCTGTCACCTTCACCTCTTTTGCCATTTTCTCTGTATCTCTGTCTCTCCTGTCTTTTGTATGTTTTATCAGTTTTTGTCCTTCATTTTCAAACAGCTTAAGAACATCCAGCTCTCTTTGTCTTTTTTCTTTGCGAAGTTTTCCCTTCTTCCCCTTCTTTTGTTCTGCCTTATACGTGGATACAAGCACTTGCATTATCTTGATGACGTCTGGATTAAAAGTGCCTTCCAATGGCCATGGTTGTTCAATGTCAGGCCAACGTTTATTCCATTTCTCAGATAGTTTTGCTATACCATTAACTAGAGGATTACTATTCTGTACTACATGAAGAGGAGTAATTGCTTTTGTAGTTTTGATGTCCTTTTTCCCCATTGTAATGACTATGTTATGTGTTTCCCTCTTGTTTCGCTCCTTATTTTTTTTTTTTTTTTTTTTTTAATTAAAAAATAATTAATCAATTAATCGAATCAATCAATTAACCAATTAAATCAATCAAAAATCAATCAATCAATCAATCAAAATCAAATCAATCAATCAATCAACTAATTCAATCAATCAATCAAATCAATCCAATCAACTAACTAAACAAAATAAATCAATCAATTACTAATCAAATCAATCAATCAATTAATCCAATCAATCAACTAATCAATCAAATCAATGAACTACTAATCAATCAGTCAACTAATCAATCAATAAATCAATCAATCAATTGATTACCAATCAAATCAATCAATCAATCGATCATCAATGAAATCAATCAATCAACCAGTCAATCAATTAATTAACTAAATCAATCAATAAACCAACTAAATCAATCAAACAATCAATCCAATCAATCAATCAACTAATTACTTCAATCAACAAATTTAACCAATCAACTAATCTGATCAATCAATAATCAACCCAACTCAATCCAACCAATCAATCAAATCAATTAATTAAAAATAAAATCAATCAACCAATTCAATCAATAAATCAATCAATCAATTAACCAATTAACCACACCAATCAACCAATTAACTAAATCAATCAATCAATTAATTAATTAACCACATCAATCAACCAATTAACTAAATCAACCAATTCAATCCATCAATTCAATCAATATATCAATTTGTTTGTGAATTCTATTTTACCAAATTATTGATTGGTGGCAGTCTTACCACATCCGATCAGGAAAGGTAAAGGAAAGTAGTCAACTCCAGAGCAATTAAAAATAAAAGATCTGTACCAACTCACAACCCAATTGCTTAATAAGCACCTAATTACCTTAATTTTACAGAATAATGTTAATGCTGGATTTCCAAGACAACTCTAATCAATACAAGTCATTCACGGAAACTGTAATGTGCAATTATCAATTACATAAAGTCATCAGTCTGTTGCCAAGCTCTTGCGAAATGGTCACAACATGAAATATTCTATGTAAACACAATGTATCAATTATATCCTGTGAGGGAAAGTAGATTTGTGAATAATAACAGCACTGGCCTTGATTTGGACAGGGTTGCCGTCACTGGTGTCAGTTGATGTCAGCCCCTCCTCTTTCTCTCTCTCTCTCTGTCTCCTCCTTCTCGTCTCTCGTATGACAGAAAGGCAAAAGAACAAAGAAGAGTTTAGTTTATACTTTTTTCCCACATTCACGCTAAGAAATAAGCAAACAGCTTAATTCAGGAATATTATAAATAGCTCAATAACATTTTATTTTATTCATTTATTTTATTATTATTATTATTAATCCGTCAATATATCTGTCATTCACCAACTCAACCGATTATCAACAAAACAGTTTTACAGTCAAGCAATAGTTAATTCAAGAGAAGATTTCACTTGTGTGCAAAATTCCCCCTCCCGTTTTCTATTTTTGTCTGCACTGAAAACGGACTCTCCCGTTCTCTCTCCAGTTCAGTGCAGGGGAGTGGCTAAACTCATGAATCCTACGCGTGCGCAGTTCAGTCACCAATGTGATTTCAGAGTGGTAGGAGCTATAGAAAGTTGCTCCGTTCTCTTCTCCCATAGACAATAACTGTTTAGACGTTAACAGAGCTCACAAACTGAACACATAGAACATACAGAACACAGAACACAAACCCACTACCAAGCTTGTTATCTTTCACTTATCTGCAGATTTATAGTTATGCTGTTATCAATTACAAAACATCTCTATACACTCTTAAAAAGTCCTCCCTGTAGGCTCATGATTAGTTAGTAAACTATAGAGACTCATAAGATCTTTAAAGTTATAGTCCTTCCAGGGGGCTCATAGTTTATATAGTTTAAGAATTACAAACGTTCTCACAAACAGAGACTCATAAGATATTTAACCTTAACTGTGTTGTAGGGGTTTTAACTTTTTACTCTAGGGGCTTAACTTTTGAAAACCAAGATACCTAACACATTTATTTACAAGAGACAAAAAACTCTGCTCAAAGCCTTAGTCGACACACATCTGGAAGTCATCAAGCACGCAGCCAAACTCACTGCGTTTCACCCAAACACACACACACTTGCTGACAGAGAAATGTGCTTTTTCCTCCTCTTAGACACACACATAGTTACATACAGGATCCATTAATCGCCGTTCCTATCTTATTCCTTTTGCTAAATTTCTGCTACCTTCCGGTTTTAGACATTCAAAAGAGAGGATTACTTCAGACAGATGTTTCGTCAAACAAATTCAGAGCGGTAAACTTACAATTGAATATATTGTCTTAAACCAGCAGTCCCGAGAACTGACTTGAGAGTTAATGTAATAACTATCAAGATTTATGGCCCATCTCTAATGATCGCCTCGTTTGAGGGCTTCCTTAAATTAACGGCGCCCTAAAAGTATACTGTTGACTCATATCACGCGTTATCCTCTAAGCCTTTCATTGAACACTCCTTTCACTTTTATTCAAGGCAAAATATGTGTGTCCAAATCAGTGTGCCCTACAGACACTCCCCACTGTTTGCGTTGTTGTCAACGCAAACTAATTCAGAAAATTTAGAACGGAACTCCTACCACACAGCAAAAAGAACCAGCAAAACGCACACACAAGTTCTTAGACGGTGCATCCCCCCCAGCGCACACACACACACAGCCACACGAACCGACCAGCGCCCAAAGTTTGTGAGAAATCTCACCTTTTTTGCATGCTTCTTGAGCGGGAGTCACTTCGTAGCCCATGAATGGAACGCTGAGAGAAGATGCAAGACGCCCCATTCCTCGTCGCCATTATGTAGTGCCTAAAAGAAACACTTTTGCTGGTCCATGCTTGTGATGATAAAGGAATCCGCCGACACTGTACTCTGTTTTCAAAGGTTTATTATAACAAAGAGTTTACAGCATCGAATTTTGACAAACATCTGCAGATGTCTGGAGATAGCCCGAGCCAATCTGATTAGCTATTCCTCCTATTCTATTGTTCAAGACATGCTTTTATATCCCTCATGACGTATTATGGTGTGATTCTAAAAAACCAATCCCTAGTCTTTTCTCTTACTCCCCATCTCCTCTTTCCATGATCAGTAATGTTTTCCAGATGTTTCCAGCACAGTAGAGTAGAGTTACATCATTTTGCCACATCAGCAAAATCTTAGGGCCACGTTTCCTACTTTAAGCAACGGTCAGCATTTGTAGATTAAGATACTACACTAGCAATCCAAATGAAACCTACTGAACCACTCAAAAACTCCCCAGCTTTCCAAATGGACGTTAGCTGTGAGGGCCGAGATGCCCATTAATGTATTTTGTTCGCTACATGTCGGGGGATGCTAATCACGAGGACGTATTGTTCTGTCTCACGATTCTCGAGCATGAAACTGCACAGAGGTTGCACTGCGTGGCTATATTGACAAAAAACAGATTCCATGTGAACGAATGGGCAAAAAAACAGACAGACTTTCTTGACTTTCTGTGTAATGAAAATGAAATGTGTCTCCTTGCCTATTTAACTGGCATATTTGGGAAACTGAACGAACTGAACGCAAGCATGCAGTGGAAATACAAAAACATTCTACAGATGAGTGACTGAATCAGTGGATTCAGAGGAAAGACTTCTTATTGGAGAGAAATCCGTTTGATTGTGATCCTGGCTTAGTTGACATGCCGGGAAGTGAAATTGAAAATCTGATCGAGCCGTCATATGACCGAATGCTGCAGATAACGCATTTTGGTTCCTGACTCAAAGGGAATACCCTGCCGTCTACCTCCGAGCATTAAAACTCATGGTACCCTTTGACAGCTAATATCTGTGTGAGGCTATATTTAGTGCACTCGTCTACATTAAAACCAAATATCGATCCAGGTTGGAAGTGACAGCAGAGATGAGGTGGGCACTGTCAACCACACCCCCTGACTTTGAGAAGCTCTGACGCGACATGCATCATGTCTCTGATCTCATCATCTCATTAGAGGTGGTGAGATAAGAGACATTATGTCAGACCACTTTGCTATTGACTGTCATAGCCCCACATTAAAAGTATGTGATGGTGAGTTGAGAAGACAATCAGAAATACTGTTAGAATGTTTTGCAATTGACTGCCATAGCCCCATAGCCCATCTGTCACGATCGTCTGAAGGAGCGGACCAATACGCAGCGCGTTGAGTGAACATGACTTTATTAGATAAAAGTCTAAACACGAAAACAACAAAACAATTGACGATAATGAAGTCCTCTGTGACACCGACAGAACATGGAACATAAACCCACAAACACACAGTGAAACACAACAGTTTAAATATGGCTCCCAATCAGAGATAACGAGCCGACAGCTGACACTCGTTACCTCCGATTGGGAGTCAATGACCAAACATAGAAACCAACCCAACAGAAAAGCAAACATAGAAATACACCCAACAGAAAAATAACAACCCTGGCTCAAAATAAAAGTCCATAGAGCCAGAGTGTCACAGTACCCCCCCCTAAAGGTGCGAACTCCGGGCGCACCAGCATACAGTCTAGGGGAGGGTCTGGGTGGGCGTCTGTCCATGGTGGCGGCTCTGGCACTGGTCGTGGTCCCCACCCCACCATAGTCACTACCTGCTTACGTAGCCTCCTCCAAATGACCACCCCCCAACTAAAACCCACAGGATTAAGGGGCAGCACTGGACTAAGAGGCAGCACCGGACTCAGGGGCAGCACCGGACTAAGGGGCAGCACCGGGCTAAGGGGCAGTACCGGACTCAGGGGCAGCACCGGACTAAGGGGCAGCACCGGACTAAGGGGCAGCACCGGACTAAGGGGCAGCACCAGGATAAGGGGCAGCACCAGGATAAGGGGCAGCACCAGGATAAGGGACAGCACCGGGCTAAGGGGCAGTACCGGACTAAATGGCGGATCCTGGCTGGCTGGCTCTGGCGGATCCTGGCTGGCTGGCGGATCCCGGCTGGACGGCTCTGGCGGATCCTGGCTGGCGGAAGGCTCTGGCTGATCCTGTCTGGCGGAAGGCTCTGGCTGATCCTGTCTGGCGGAAGGCTCTGGCTGATCCTGTCTGGCGGACGGCTCTGGCTCCTGTCTGGCGGAAGGCTCTGGCTGATCCTGTCTGGCGGAAGGCTCTGGCTGATCCTGTCTGGCGGAAGGCTCTGGCTGATCCTGTCCGGCGGAGAGCTCTAGCGGCTCCGGTCTGGCGGACGGCTCTGAAGGCTCATGGCAGACGGGCGGCTTTGCAGGCTCAGTACAGACGGGCAGTTCAGACGGCGTTGGGCAGACGGACAGTTCAGACGGCGTTGGGCAGACGGGCAGTTCAGACGGCGTTGGGCAGACGGGCAGTTCAGGCGCCGTTGGGCAGACGGGCAGTTCAGACGGCGTTGGGCAGACGGACAGTTCAGGCGCCGTTGGGCAGACGGGCAGTTCAGACGGCGTTGGGCAGACGGACAGTTCAGGCCCCGTTGGGCAGACGGCAGACTCTGGCCGTCTGAGGCGCACCGTAGGCCTGGTGCGTGGTGCCGGAACTGGAGGTACCGGGCTGAGGACACGCATCTCAGGGCTAGTGCGGGGAGAAGCAACAGGGCATGCTTGGCCCTGGGGACGCACCGTAGGCCTGATGCGTGGTGCCGGAACTGGAGGTACCGGGCTGAGGACACGCATCTCAGGGCTAGTGCGGGAAGCAGCAACAGGGCATGCTTGGCCCTGGGGACGATCGTAGGCCTGATGCGTGGTGCCGGAACTGGAGGTACCGGGCTGAGGACACGCATCTCAGGGCTAGTGCGGGGAGAAGGAACAGGGCATGCTGGGCCCTGGGGACGCACCGTAGGCCTGATGCGTGGTGCCGAACTGGTGGTCCCAGGCTGAGGACACGCATCTCAGGGCTAGTGCGGGGAGCAGGAACAGGCCGGGCTGGGCTGGCGACGCGCACCGTATCCCTGGTGCGAGTGGCCGGAACAGGCCGGGCCGGGCTGGCGGCGCACCATATCCCTGGTGCGTGAGCAGGAACAGGCCGGGCTGGGCTGGCGACGCGCACCGTATCCCTGGTGCGAGTGGCCGGAACAGGCCGGGCCGGGCTGGCGAAGCGCACCATATCCCTGGTGCGTGGAGCAGGAACAGGCCGGGCTGGACCGGCGACGCACACCGTATCCCTGGTGCGTGGAGCAGGAACAGGCCGGGCTGGGCTGGCGACGCACATCGTGGACCTGGTGCGTGGAGTAGGAACAGGCCGGTCCGTACCGGGAACACACACCACTGGCCTTAACTGGGGATCAGGAACGGGCCGGACCGGACTGGTAACACACTTCAGTCTCTCACGCCGTGCCACAACAACTTCCCTCCCTCTACTCGCCAATGGCTCCCGTAATCCGAAAGCCTTCTCTCCATATCTCCCTGTGGCAGCTTCCTGCTGCCCAGCCGCCCAAGCCATGTGCCCCCCCCAAAAAATTTTTTGGGGTTGCCTCCCGTCCTTCCGACGATAGCCCTGCCGACGCTGTTGCTCCTCTCGCCGTCGCCTCTCCACCGTTTCGCTCCATGGACGGCGATCCATCCCATCCAGGATCTCCTCCCACGTCCAGGACCCTTTTCCGTCCAACAGCTCCTCCCATGTCCAGACCCTTTGCTCCTGGACGCGCTGCTTGGTCCTTTTGTGGTGGGTTTTTCTGTCACGATCGTCTGAAGGAGCGGACCAATACGCAGCGCGTTGAGTGAACATGACTTTATTAGATAAAAGTCTAAACACGAAAACAACAAAACAATTGACGATAATGAAGTCCTCTGTGACACCGACAGAACATGGAACATAAACCCACAAACACACAGTGAAACACAACAGTTTAAATATGGCTCCCAATCAGAGATAACGAGCCGACAGCTGACACTCGTTACCTCCGATTGGGAGTCAATGACCAAACATAGAAACCAACCCAACAGAAAAGCAAACATAGAAATACACCCAACAGAAAAATAACAACCCTGGCTCAAAATAAAAGTCCATAGAGCCAGAGTGTCACACCATCTTAATTACTACAAAAAAATCACATGGTTGGGGTCACAAGACTTTTCAGATATCAAAATGGGGTCATGGGCCCAAAAAAATGGGGAACCCCTGCATAGGTCAAAGTGTGGTCAGTTAAAGGGAGATGAAGGCAGCTAGCTACTCACCATAAGCACAGCAAAGTTAGTGGTGTGATTACAGAAACATTGCAGGCCGTCTTCTGAGTGGTTGACTTTGGAGCAGCCATAGGTGCTCCAGTCTTTCAACGTGTAGTTCCATGACACGCAGGCAAAGTCATAGAGGGAGGCGTTGGGGACAGCCTGAGAAGTGAGAACAGAAACAAACTCACTGTAAATCCTTCAGCAAAAGACACAGTATTCCTCAAAATCATGAAGTCAATTGTGAAGTATAACAGGTCATTAAGTAAATGTGGGAAATAAATAATTACAATTATGATTGATCGTATTATAGACACTACAACATATTCTTCCTTGTTCACTGGCCAAAATATACTTCCTTGTTCCTAATGTCGGATAAGCGTCAATGGATAACATAGATCAGGGGTGTCAAACTCATTCTAGTGTCTGCTGGTTTTTGTTTTTTCCTTTCAATTAAGACCTAGACAATCAGATGAGGGGAGTTCCTTACAAGGGAGGAGCGAAAACCCACAGCAACTCGACCCTCCGTGGAATGAGTTTGACACATGTGACTTAGATAATGGACAGCATCCCACTACGTTTCCCAGAGAATTTGGACCACTATGCGTTTATTGATTCCAAGATAAATCTTACTGTGGGCTTGAAGAGCATCTCAACATGTAACCCAGACACACCCAGGTTAGCAGAGATTACCCTTCTGCTGGTTCCTGAAGAAGCTCTGAAAGTCCTGGACCTGAAGAACCGGTCATTTTGGTAGAGCACAAAACCAATGGAGTAGTTTGTGTTTTTATTACGTAAAACTGAGTGGAGTGAAGGAGAAAGAGAGTGAGAGAGTTAGAGAGAGAGAGAGAAAGAAAGAGAGAAAGGGGGGGAGAGAGAGAGAGAGTGTTTTTCATCTCAGGACTTCATATACATGAGTAGCTTGACCTTGCCTTGTAGGCTTATTTCGATACTTTACTTATCCATATCTCATGTGACTCAACTTTATTGGGCAATCTAAATATTTGGCACTGCTTACCTGATTTCAGAGATGAGAAACAGCAGTTAAGTGCTCTCTGTGAAAGCTCTACAAGGAAATTGAAGCTTGAGTTTATATACTGTTTGCATACCAACATTGGCTCACCTGGTGTGAATTTTATGACAATCTGGATATCGGTAGCACCTCCTTTGTCAGCTATCAGTTCAGAGGTATTGGTGTTGAGATGAATTCTGTTGGCCACAAAATTACCAGATCTTCCTGGAGAACGAGATTAATTTGATTTATACATTTAAAGCTGAACAATATAGTGTTCCTTCTGTACCACAGGAGGTTGGTGGCACCTTAATTGGGGAGGACGGGTTCATGGTAATGGCTGGAGCGGAATCAGTGGAATGGTATCAAATACATCAAACACATGGTTTCCATGGTTTCCATGTGTTTTATGCCATTCCATTCGCTCCGTTCCAACCATTATTATGAGCCGTCGTCCCCTCAGCAGCCTCCACTGTTCTGTACTTGTCTATAGTACAACAAATCAAATCCATACCAAACCTTATTGACCAACATCAGAGGAGAAAAATTAGATAGGAAAACGTTGATCTAGACTGTCAAAACAGATATAAAATATCACTTTAAACGACACTATGTAGGTTCACTAGCAGTCCCACCCACCAGTCAGAGCTGTAAACTGGATCCCTACTGTGTCACTTGGTACTTGGACAGACTGGACTGCCAGGGTGGGCTGAACCACCAAGGACACGTTACTCTGCTGGTCCAGGGAAAACTCCTCCAGGGTCTCTGTGAGTCTGGGAGAGAAACACAGAAAAACATTAGTTTACATGCACCCATGCAGACACGCACAGAGACACACGTACACACATAAACTCAAACATATGCAGAAACACACAACACGCATGCTCAGACACGCTCACACACACACACACACACACTCCTGTACTTTTGGACAGCGTCTCTCTCCTGTGTACTCTCCCCACTGGCATTCAGCAGCTGACTGATGGTAGTTACAGCTGCCACTGCGATGTCCTGCAACATGATCAAAACCAGGGGATGACCCTCAAGTGTTCAAATCACTGCAGTAACAACCTCACGTTTCTCTCCAGAACATGTCATAGTCACAACTTGATTTGAAAACATGTTATACCTCTGTGATATTTGCAGACTGAAGCAGAGTGTTAGCTATCTGAGCTGCTGTGGTGATGTTGTCAGCTGATAGCCGCTCTGGTTGGGAGGTCAGGATCTGAGTACTGAAGGCTAGCTGTGCCAAATCACCTGAACTGCTGGAGATCTGAATAGGGAGAGAGAATTATTTTTATTTATTTTATTTTTGTATTGTTTTTAAACAGAACGTTGTATAAGTGGCAGCAACATGCTGAACTGTGAGTACATTTACATTTACGTCATTTAGCAGACGCTTTTATCCAGAGCGACTTACAAATTGGTTCATTCACCTTATAGCCAGTGGGTTAACCACTTTACAATGTACTTTTTTTTTGGGGGGGTAGAAGGATTACTTTATCCTATCCCAGGTATTCCTTAAAGAGGTGGGGTTTCAAATGTCTCCGGAAGGTGGTGAGTGACTCCGCTGTCCTGGCGTCGTGAGGGAGCTTGTTCCACCATTGGGGTGCCAGAGCAGCGAACAGTTTTGAATACATTGGGATATTAAAATTGCCAATACTAACTATGTGGCTCAGTTGGTAGAACATGGCACTTGCAACTACAGTGTTGTGGGTTCGATTCCCACAGGGGACCAGGACGAAAAAGTACAAAAATGTATGCACTCACTACTGTAAATCGCTCTGGATAAGAGCGTCCGCTAAATGACTAAATGTTATAAAAGTAATGTAAAACACAATAAATAAAAAAAGAATGTTCCTCATCAACTGTTAAGTAGAATAAAGGAACAGAATACATGAGCTGAAGGTAAAAGCCAGTTATTACTGATCTTCAAACTGTAAGATCGACTCCTCATAATGATAACTGTAAATCTAATCAAATTTGATTTGTCACATGTGCCAAATACAACAGGTGTAGACTTTACAGTGAAATGCTTACTTACGAGCCTTTTCCCAACAATGCAGAGTTAAAAAGTATGAAAATGTGCACCTAACTCACCTAGCTAACTCACCTCCTGGACTAGCTGGCGAGTAGCTATTAGCAACGGTAGCAATTAAATACAATATCCTTTTAGCCAGCTACATTCGTTCGCAGCGACGCCGTTTTTCAAACAAAGTCAACACAGCAGCCATTGCTAGCTAGCCAACACTACCAGCTAGCTGTACTGTAGCAGCTAAATACAATATATTTGTGCTAGCTAGCCAACGTTTAATTATTGCTGCGTTATGAAAGGAACTAGACACGGACACGAATTATCTGTTTAGTGTGTTAACACACTATTGGTAGTTTGTTGTAACCAAGTATTGGTGCTAAACTGTGTGTTATTGAATGCTAGCATGCTAGTTAGCTATGGCGTCATAGTTAGCTAGCTGAATAAAGTAAGTTGAGTCTATTCCTTGAAACATTGAACCGCTGTAGTTTACAACAATTCTAATGTCTGAGGTGGAAGTTGGGAGAGTTATATTTGGGAGTTTTGGTGAGGGAGGCCCTGCTCTCTCCTTTCCCAGATGTTTAGTTCATTTCATTCCGATCTCCTCTGCATTATTGTAGCCATCTGCTACAGCCTGTCAACTATGCCTCTGCCTATCCCTGTTCTCTCCTCTCCGCACAGGCTACACAAACGCCTCACACCGCGTGGCTGCTGCCTCTCTAACCTGGTGGTCCCTGCACGCACCACACACCTGGAGTTCCAGGTCTCAGGCAGCCTCTGGAACTGCCGTTCTGCTGCCAACAAGGCTGACTTCATCCCAGCCTATGCTACCCTCCAGTCCCTCGACTTCCTGGCGCTGACGGAAACATGGATTACCACTGAAAACACTGCTACTCCTACTGCTCTCTCCTCGTCTGACCATGTGTTCTCGCATACCCCGAGAGCATCTGGTCAGAGGGGTGGTGGCACAGGAATCCTCATCTCTCCCAAGTGGACATTCTCAATTTTTCCCCTAACCCATCTGTCTATCTCCTCATTTGAATTCCATGCTGTCACAGTCACTAGCCCATTTAAGCTTAATATCCTTGTCATCTATCGCCCTCCAGGTTCCCTTGGAGAGTTCATCAATGAGCTTGACGCCTTGATAAGTTCCTTTCCTGAGGATGGCTCACCCCTCACAGTTTTGGGGGATTTCAACCTCCCTACGTCTACATTTGACTCATTTCTCTCTGCCTCCTTCTTTCCACTCCTCTCCTCTTTTGACCTCACCCTCTCACCGTCCCCCCTACTCACAAGGCAGGCAATACGCTTGACCTCATCTTTACTAGATGCTGCTCTTCTACTAATCTCACTGCAACTCCCCTCCATGTCTCCGACCACTACTTTGTATCCTTTTCTCTCTCGCTCTCCTCCAACACTACTCACTCTGCCCCTACACAGATGGTAATGCGCCGCCGCAACCTTCGCTCTCTCTCTCCCACTACTCTCTCCTCTTCCATCCTATCATCTCTTCCCTCTGCTCAATCCTTCTCCCTCCAATCTCCTGATTCTGCCTCCTCAACCCTCCTCTCCTCCCTTTCTGCATCCTTTGACTCTCTGTGTCCCCTATCCTCCCGGCCGGCTCAGTCCTCCCCTCCAGCTCCGTGGCTTGATGACTCATTGCGAGCTCACAGAACAGAGCTCCGGGCAGCTGAGCGGAATTGGAAGAAAACTAGACTCCCTGCGGACCTGGCATCTTTTCACTCCCTCCTCTCTACATTTTCTTCATCTGTTTCTGCTGCTAAGGCCACTTTCTACCACTCTAAATTCCAAGCATCTGCCTCTAACCCTAGGAAGCTCTTTGTCACATTCTCCTCCCTGCTGAATCCTCCCCCCCCTCCCTCTCTGTGGATGACTTCGTCAACCACTTTGAAAAGAAGGTTGACGACATCCGACCCTCGTTTGTTAAGTCTAATGACACTGCTGGTCCTGCTCACACTGCCCTACCCTATGCTTTGACTTCTTTCTCCCCTCTCTCTCCAGATAAAATCTTGCAACTTGTGACTGCAGGCCGCCCAACAACCTGCCCGCTTGACCCCATCCCCTCCTCTCTTCTCCAGACCATCTCCGGTGACCTTCTCCCCTACCTCACCTCGCTGATCAACTCATCATTGACAACTGGCTATGTCCCTTCCGTCTTCAAGAGAGCGAGAGTTGCACCCCTTCTCAAAAAACCAACACTCGATCCCTCTGATGTCAACAACGACAGACCAGTATCCCTTCTTTCTTTTCTTTCCAAAACTATTGAGCGTACCGTCTTTAGCCAACTCTCTTGCTATCTCTCTCAGAATGACCTTCTTGATCCTAACCAGTCAGGTTTCAGGACTGGTCATTCAACTGAGACTGCTCTTCTCTGTGTCACGGAGGCTCTCCGCACAGCTAAAGCTAACTCTCTCTCCTCTGCTCTTGTCCTTCTAGACCTGTCTGCTGCCTTTGATACTGTGAACCATAAGATCCTCCTCTCCACCCTCTCCGAGCTGGGCATCTCCGGCGCGGCTCACTCTTGGATTGCGTCCTACCTGACCGGTCGCTCCTACCAAGTGGCGTGGCGAGAAGCTGTCTCCGCACCACGTGCTCTCACCACTGGTGTCCCCCAGGGCTCAGTTCTAGGCCCTCTCCTATTCTCGCTATACACCAAGTCACTTGGCTCTGTCATATCCTCACATGGCCTCTCCTATCATTGCTACGCTGACGATACACAACTAATCTTCTCCTTTTCCCCTTCTGATAACCAGGTGGCGAATCGCATCTCTGCATGTCTGGCAGACATATCAGTATGGATGACGGATCACCACCTCAAGCTGAACCTTGGCAAGACGGAGCTGCTCTTCCTCCCGGGGAAGGACTGCCCGTTCCATGATCTCGCCATCACGGTTGACAACTCCGTTGTGTCCTCCTCCCAGAGTGCGAAGAGCCTTGGCGTGACCCTGGACAATACCCTGTCGTTCTCCGCTAACATCAAGGCGGTGACCCGATCCTGCAGGTTCATGCTCTACAACATTCGGAGAGTACGACCCTGCCTTACACAGGAAGCGGCACAGGTCCTAATCCAGGCACTTGTCATCTCCCGTCTGGATTACTGCAACTCGCTGTTGGCTGGGCTCCCTGCCTGTGCCATTAAACCCCTACAACTCATCCAGAATGCCGCAGCCCGTCTGGTGTTCAACCTTCCCAAGTTCTCTCACGTCACCCCGCTCCTCCGCACACTCCACTGGCTTCCAGTTTAAGCTTGCATCTGTTACAAGACCATGGTGCTTGCCTATGGAGCTGTGAGGGGAACGGCACCTCCGTACCTTCAGGCTCTGATCAGTCCCTACACCCAAACGAGGGCATTGCGTTCATCCACCTCTGGCCTGCTGGCTCCCCTTCCTCTGCGGAAGCATAGTTCCCGCTCAGCCCAGTCAAAACTGTTCGCTGCTCTGGCACCCCAATGGTGGAACAAGCTCCCTCACGACGCCAGGACAGCGGAGTCACTCACCACCTTCCGGAGACATTTGAAACCCCACCTCTTTAAGGAATACCTGGGATAGGATAAAGTAATCCTTCTACCCCCCCCCCCTCTTAAAAAAAATAAAATAAAAAATAAAATTGTAAAGTGGTTATCCCACTGGTTATGGGGTGAATGCACCAATTTGTAAGTCGCTCTGGATAAGAGCGTCTGCTAAATGACGTAAATGTAAATGTAAATGGACTCTGAATGTGAGATCCAGGGTTAGGAGTAGTGTAGTGGTGTGTACTGTGAATGTGAGATCCAGGGTTAGGTATAGTAGTGTAGTGGTGTGTACTGTGAATGTGAGATCCAGGGTTAGGAGTAGTGTAGTGGTGTGTACTGTGAATGTGAGATCCAGGGTTAGGTATAGTAGTGTAGTGGTGTGTACTGTGAATGTGAGATCCAGGGTTAGGTATAGTAGTGTAGTGGTGTGTACTGTGAATGTGAGATCCAGGGTTAGGTATAGTAGTGTAGTGGTGTCTACTTTGAATGTGACATCCAGGGTTAGCAGTGGAGGCTGCTGAGGGGAGAATAGCTCATAATAATGGCTGGAACGGAGCGAATGGAATGGCATCAAACCATGTGTTTGATGTATTTGATACCGTTCTACTTATTCCGCTCCAGCCATTACCACGAGCCCGTCCTCCCCAATTAAGGTGCCACTAACCTCCTGTGAGGGTTAGGAATAGTAATGTAGTGGTGCGTACTGTGAATGTGAGATCCAGGGTTAGGTATAGTGTAAGTGTGTGTTTACGTACCCTTTGAACAAGTCTCTCCAGTCCACTCATCAGGACAGATACAGACTCCATTCTGCAACTCACCACCGTTGATACAGACCAGAGGAGGGGTTGTGGTGGTAGAGGTGGTGGTAGAGGTGGTGGTAGAGGTGGTGGTAGAGGTGGGGGTAGAGGTGGGGGTAGAGGTGGTGGTAGAGGTGGTGGTAGAGGTGGTGGTAGAGGTGGTGGTAGAGGTGGTGGTAGAGGTGGGGGTAGAGGTGGGGGTGGGGGTGGTGGGGAGACTGGTACTGGTGATAGGGATAGAGGTAGGGTAACCAGTAGTTGGAGGACCAGTAGAATTTAGGTAACCAGTAGTTGGATGACCAGTAGTAGCTGCAGTGTATTCAGTAGTTGGAGTGTCGGTAGTTGGTGTGTCGGTAGTTGGCCCGCTAGTTGGAGTGTCGGTAGTTGGTATATCGGTAGTTTGAGTGTAAGTAGTTGGAGTGTCGGTAGTTGGACTGTCATTTTGAGTGTTGGTAGTTAGTTCTTCGGGAATGACAGTAATTGGTATTTCAGTAGTTGGAGTGTCGGTAGTTGGAGTGTTGGTAGTTGGAGTGTCGGTAATTTCGGGAGTTGTAGTGTCGGTAGTTAGAGTGTCGGTAGTTGGCATGTCGGTAGTTGGACCGTCAGTTGGAGTGTTGGTAGTTATTTCTTCGGGAGTGTAAGTAGTTGGAGTGTAAGTAGTTGGAGTGTCGGTAGTTGGACCGTCAGTTGGAGTGTCAGTAGTTGGAGTGTCGGTAGTTGGACTGTCATTTTGAGTGTTGGTAGTTAGTTCTTCGGGAATGACAGTAATTGGTATTTCAGTAGTTGGAGTGTCGTTAGTTGGAGTGTCATTAGTTGGAGTGTCATTAGTTGGAGTGTCATTAGTTGGAGTGTCATTAGTTGGAGTGTCGGTAGTTGGAGTGTCGGTAGTTGGAGTGTCGGTAGTTGGAGTGTCATTAGTTGGAGTGTCGGTAGTTGGACTGTCATTTTGAGTGTTGGTAGTTAGTTCTTCAGGAATGACAGTAATTGGTATTTCAGTAGTTGGAGTGTCATTAGTTGGAGTGTCATTAGTTGGAGTGTCGGTAGTTGGAGTGTCGGTAGTTGGAGTGTCGGTAGTTGGAGTGTCGGTAGTTGGAGTGTCGGTAGTTGGAGTGTCGGTAGTTGGAGTGTCATTAGTTGGAGTGTCGGTAGTTGGAGTGTCGGTAGTTGGAGTGTCGGTAGTTGGAGTGTCGGTAGTTGGAGTGTCGGTAGTTGGAGTGTCGGTAGTTGGAGTGTCGGTAGTTGGACCGTCAGTTGGAGTGTTGGTAGTTATTTCTTCGGGAGTGTAAGTAGTTGGAGTGTCGGTAGTTGGACCGTCAGTTGGAGTGTCAGTAGTTGGTGTTTCAGTAGTTGGAGTGTCGTTAGTTGGAGTGTTAGTCGTTGGGGTGTCAGTAGTTGAAGGGGCACTAGCTGGAGGGGCAGGGGTTAAAGGGCTAGCAGTAGCTGGAGGGGTTAAAGGGGCAGTAGTAGTTGGAGAAGTTATGTCAATGGTGGTTGGAATGGCAGAGGATGTGGTGAGATCCCCCTGTGGCAAAGAGACTGCCCCCAAAAAATATATATTCAGTAAATCAAATTAACAAGGGTACATAGTGTCAGTTGCTATAAGCATAGGAGATGATCCATGTTGTTCCAGTTTCAATGTGTCTTCAGCAGTGTAGAAATGTTTTCTACTGTACTTTATGAGAGAATTAAGTCAATATCACTGCCAATAAACGGTTGACATTTGATAGCAAAGCCTACTCTGTTATCAACTGTATCTGAGACCTGACAGTAGTCTATTCACAGTATGTAAAGACCGGCTTAACAGTAAATCTAAATAGTGTTTGGATAAAAATAATGTCTGAAACAATGTCTTCAATGATGGTATTGTATCCCTCGCAGCAAACAGACAAACATCAGTCAATCATTGACTGTAAACCAAACTTTAAAATTCATAAACCACACTGTAAAAACATTAAGGTTATATATTGGTAATAAGCAATTGATACGTTAAATGCATCATACATTTTTAAAGCAAGTTTCCTACGCAATTCTCAATCGCAGAAGACACTTAACAACAGCATCATACACAGAGTATACCAAACAGTAGGAACACTTTCCTAATGTTGAGTTGCACATTTGTGTCAAGTTGGTTCGATGTCCTTTGGGTGGTGAACCATTCTTGATACACACGGTTAACTGTTGAACGTGAAAAACCCAGCAGCGTTGCAATTCTTCACACAAACCAGGACGAAAAAACCTTATTTAACCTATCTCCTCCCCTTCAGCTACATTGATTGAAGTGGATTTAACAAGTGACATCAATAAGGGATCATAGCTTTCACCTGGATTCATCTGGCCAGTCAATGTCTTGGAAAGAGGAGGTGTTCTTAATGTTTTGTACGCTCAGTGTACATCTGAACATCTTAAATCACCCTGAATAAATCAAATATAGAGCAAGTCTTACCTGTTGCAAAGACAGCCATAATCCATAGCTCCTTCATCTCTGCTGTTTCCTGGCATGCAGTGTAAGCAGACTGCACATTATTAGGACGTCTGTTGGTCTTATGCTGCTCTGCTCTTCACCTGTTACAGAGACTGCAGTGACGTGCAGGTACCAGTTAATGATTTACTATTGAAATTAAGGGTGAAGTACTGTACATTGGCTCCAACACTGGCCACGTTTTTTTACATAATCAGTAAAGACTGACACACAAATACAGTTGAAGTCGGAAGTTTACATACACCTTAGCCAAATACATTTAAACTCAGTTTTTCACAATTCCT
Organism: Coregonus clupeaformis; assembly: GCF_020615455.1. Taxonomy (NCBI): domain Eukaryota; kingdom Metazoa; phylum Chordata; class Actinopteri; order Salmoniformes; family Salmonidae; genus Coregonus; species Coregonus clupeaformis. Next base: position 25,982 of record NW_025534539.1, on the reverse strand, counting down.
GACATTTAATCCTAGTAAAAATTCCCTGTTTTAGGTCAGTTAGGATCACCACTTTATTTTAAGAATGTGAAATGTCAGAATAATAGTAGAGAGAATGATTTATTTCAGCTTTTATTTCTTTCATCACATTCCCAGTGGGTCAGAAGTTTACATACACTCCATTAGTATTTGGTAGCACTGCCTTAAATTGTTTAACTTGGGTCAAACGTTTCGGGTAGCCTTCCACAAGCTTCCCACAATAAGTTGGGTGAATTTTGGCCCATTCCTCCTGACAGAGCTGGTGTAACAGAGTCATGTTTCTAGGCCTCCTTGCTCGCACACGCTTTTTCAGCTCTTTTTGAGTTCTGGCCACAAATGTTCTATAGGATTGATGTCAGGGCTTTGTGATGGCCGCTCCTATTACCTTGACTTAGTTGTCCTTAAGCCATTTTGCCACAACTTTGGAAGTATGCTTGGGGTCATTGTCCATTTGGAAGACCCATTAGCGACCAAGCTTTAACTTCCTGACTGATGTCTTGAGATGTTGCTTCAATATATCCACATCATTTTCCTTCCTCATGATGCCATCTATTTTGTGAAATGCACCTGTCCCTCCTGCAGCAAAGCACCCCCACAGCATGATGCTGCCACCCCCGTGCTTCACGGTTGGGATGGTGTTCTTCGGCTTGCAAGCAACCCCCTTTTTCCTCCAAACATATCAATGGTCATTATCGCCAAACAGTTCTATTTTTGTTTCATCAGACCAGAGGACATTTCTCCAGAAAGTACAATCTTTGTCCCCATGTGCAGTTGCAAACCGTAGTCTGGCTTTTTTATGGCGGTTTTGGAGCAGTGGCTTCTTCCTTGCTGAGCAGCCTTTCAGGTTATGTCGATATAGGACTCGTTTTACTGTTGGTATAGATACTTTTGTACCTGTTTCCTCCAGCATCTTCACAAGGTCCTTTGCTGTTGTTCTGGGATTGATTTACACTTTTCGCACCAAAGTACGTTCATTTCTAGGAGACAGAATGTGTCTCCTTCCTGAGCGGTATGACAGCTGCGTGGTCCCATGGTGTTTATACTTGCGTACTATTGTTTGTACAGATGAACGTGGTACCGTCAGGCGTTTGGAAATTGCTCCCAAGGATGAACCAGACTTGTGGAGGTCTACAATTTCTTTTCTGAGGTCTTGGCTGATTTATTTTAATTTTCCCATTATGTCAAGCAAAGAGGCACTGAGTTTGAATGTAGGCCTTGAAATACATCCACAGGTACACCTCCAATTGACTCAAATTATGTCAATTATCAGAAGCTTCTAAAGCCATGACATAATTTCTGTAATTTTCCAAGCTGTTTAAAGGCACAGTCAATTTAGTGTATGTAAACTTCTGACCCACTGGAATTGTGATACAGTGAATTATAAGTGAAATAATCTGTCTGTAAACAATTATTGGAAAGATTACTTGTGTCATGCACAAAGTAGATGTCCTAACCGACTTGCCAAAACTATAGTTTGTTAACAAGAAATTTGTGGAGTGGTTGAAAAGCGAGTTTTAATGACTCCAACCTAAGTGTATGTAAACTTCCGACTTCAACTGTAGATCAGATATGTGACTGGATTAATAAAATGGATACACATGGATGGATACTGTGAGGACCAGTCAACCAATAGCATTACCCTTCTCTATGCAAAACATTATTGGTTGCAGCTGGGAAGGTACAGTACATATTTTGGTAAACAGAACAACTTTTTCTCCAGTAGAGCAGGTGTAATGAGATCTCCTGATTAGAGGGGAAGAATAAAGCAATGGAACTGGCTTGGAGGTCTGGATTAGAATTTGAGGCCACTAAAGGGTGTACTTCTCTAAAATAGGGTTTCCCAAACTCGATCCTATTATGGTGCTGCCATAATAAACAGAATATACAGACAGACCATAAACAAACAGAATATACAGACAATATATATATATAGTGTGTTAGTGTGTTGCAGCTGTTCCTCCTTCTCCCTGAGCGCTCCGCTGTTTTACCACTTGCGACCCGTTCTGACCTCGATCTCTGCCTGGCGAACCCTCTCATCCTTGCTGTCCTGCAGCATCATAGCCTGACGTGCTTTGTTGCCTTGTACTCCTCTACCACAGATGTAATTGGCAGCTGCAGCTTGCTGCCTATGTTCTACAGGCCGATGGAGCAGAAGCTTCTTAATCCATTTTAAATGCGTCCCTTCTGCCCTCGGTAAAGACCAAATTTCGCAGAGAAAATTACTTTGACCTGGGCTACACTGTCTAATGCTATTTTCTGAGTTATTGTGTAAAATAGTGTTTTTTCTCACTAAGAATACTGAAACAAACATCCGCTTAAAAGAGAATAATCACAGATTTATTCAATACAGTTACATTTTATAAAGAACAAATGTACAGGATATACAGAATTTGTGCCAAAAACATTGTTGGACAACAAAACTTCTGCGGGAATTCACAGTAAATATACATTGATACAACATTGTGTATATTATAATGTATATTATAGGATAATAGTGGAGGTACATGAGATATTTTCCAACAGAGGTTGAACTTGCAGCCCATCAGTTAGATGTCTGTGAGGAACAAGGTGGAAATGACAGATCAGTGTCCTGCTGTGTGTATGATTCTACTTTTTCACTTTGCTCGCCTCGCCATAGACTGAACTTCTTGGTGTGAAGAGGGATCCCAGCGCTAGAGACAGATTTCAAAGCACTTGACATCTTTTTCTTGACAATTGCTGTTCTTGCTGTGAACAGAATGAAAATCTGCAAGCCCTGTGGAGCGAAAACAAAAACACAGACATAATCAAGTATTTTCAGGAACACACAAGTACAAACAAAAAGGTAGTGTTTCTATAAAGAGCAGCAGAATTTATTTTTGTTTAGTAGGTGTCTAGTTTTCAATCATGTCTGGATTCTGTGGTACAATAGTACACTAGTCTTTATATTTAACATTTGAGTCATTTAGCAGACTCTCTTATCCAGAGCGACTTACAGTAGTGAGTGCATACATTTACTACCTGAGTGGTGGTGAGTACACAGAAGGAGATGTTGAGTATGGTGTACATGGTCTGGTTCTGTGTAATGAGCAACAGATAGCCCAGGATCCAGGAGAGACCGAGCACCACAGCCAGAGAAAAGCTACTGAGGAACTTCTTCTTCATCGATGTGTGTCTTGTACTGGGAAATATAACCAACATGCTTAGATTGCTGTCATAGACTGCTGTAATGCTGTGGTAAAATAACAGTATGCTTCCAATGACTGAGTGGGTTAGAGCATGGTGCTCATTAAATAGTATGAATTGGTTCCTAATGACTGAATTAATAATAATAAAATAATAATACATTTTATTTATAACAAGCTTTTCATTGAAAGACAATTTGAAATGAACAAGCTCATTAGTAGGCATTTAAATTAAGACTGATCTTTATGACTACAACTTGCTACTTTGTGCCCCCACAACACCCCCATTAATGTTACCTGGTTATATGTGGGTTGGTCTTGGATGTGGTAACTGCAAAATATACCAACACCACCATGTTGAAGATGAGCATGAACGCCACAGGGATCAGGAACCCCCAAAACATTGGCAGCTTGAAGTCAAAGTTCCCCTTTGGATCGAGGGCAGCAAGCCAGCAACTGAGAGGTCAAATGAATGAGTTAGAGAGTGGGACTATGTGACAGACAAAACAGGACGCCAGTGATTTGAATAACATGGTATAAAGTAAACATGGTGGGTGGCATAAGTAAACAAGAAACCTTTCAACACAATGTTTAACTTTTTATATGGCTCTTGGCCAATTATTAGCATGCATTATAAACATGCACATGAACATTGATCAGGATAACCTTTTACAGCATAAGTTTTACAATTTTATAAAGCAATTGCCCCACTTTAATTTAAATTGAACCTATTATGAGAACCACTGAAGAGGAAGTAAATTGCAGTACAGCAAAGCACAGTACTCAGGTGTAGTTGTGGTAGTATAGTACAGTATAGTACAGTACAGCACAATAGAGTACAGATAAGTAGTACAGAAATAGTATAGTATTGACTCACAATTCCTCCTGCCTGTAACCCAGTGGATTATCCACTCTGTAACTAATTCCTAATGTGAGGGCCACCACAACCGCAGGCAGTCCTAAAGGACAGAGAATGTTGTTGTTATGTCCTGGTAGATTAGCATGCAGACATATACAGATTATATACTACACATACAGTGGGGAAAAAAAGTATTTAGTCAGCCACCAATTGTGCAAGTTCTCCCACTTAAAAAGATGAGAGAGGCCTGTAATTTTCATCATAGGTACACGTCAACTATGACAGACAAATTGAGAAAAAAAATCCAGAAAATCACATTGTAGGATTTTTAATGAATTTATTTGCAAATTATGGTGGAAAATAAGTATTTGGTCACCTACAAACAAGCAAGATTTCTGGCTCTCACAGACCTGTAACTTCTTGTTTAAGAGGCTCCTCTGTCCCCCACTCGTTACCTGTATTAATGGCACCTGTTTGAACTTGTTATCAGTATAAAAGACACCTGTCCACAACCTCAAACAGTCACACTCCAAACTCCACTATGGCCAAGACCAAAGAGCTGTCAAAGGACACCAGAAACAAAATTGTAGACCTGCACCAGGCTGGGAAGACTGAATCTGCAATAGGTAAGCAGCTTGGTTTGAAGAAATCAACTGTGGGAGCAATTATTAGGAAATGGAAGACATACAAGACCACTGATAATCTCCCTCGATCTGGGGCTCCACGCAAGATCTCACCCTGTGGGGTCAAAATGATCACAAGAACGGTGAGCAAAAATCCCAGAACAACACGGGGGACCTAGTGAATGACCTGCAGAGAGCTGGGACCAAAGTAACAAAGCCTACCATCAGTAACACACTATGCCGCCAGGGACTCAAATCCTGCAGTGCAAGACGTGTCCCCCTGCTTAAGCCAGTACATGTCCAGGCCCGTCTGAAGTTTGCTAGAGTGCATTTGGATGATCCAGAAGAGGATTGGGAGAATGTCATATGGTCAGATGAAACCAAAATATAACTTTTTGGTAAAAACTCAACTTGTCGTGTTTGGAGGACAAAGAATGCTGATTTGCATCCAAAGAACACCATACCTACTGTGGAGCATGGGGGTGGAAACATCATGCTTTGGGGCTGTTTTTCTGCAAAGGGACCAGGATGACTGATCCGTGTAAAGGAAAGAATGAATGGGGCCATGTATCGTGAGATTTTGAGTGAAAACCTCCTTCCATCAGCAAGGGCATTGAAGATGAAACGTGGCTGGGTCTTTCAGCATGACAATGATCCCAAACACACCGCCCGGGCAACGAAGGAGTGGCTTCGTAAGAAGCATTTCAAGGTCCTGGAGTGGCCTAGCCAGTCTCCAGATCTCAACCCCATAGAAAATCTTTGGAGGGGAGTTGAAAGTCTGTGTTGCCCAGCGACAGCCCCAAAACATCACTGCTCTAGAGGAGATCTGCATGGAGGAATGGGCCAAAATACCAGCAACAGTTTGTGAAAACCTTGTGAAGACTTACAGAAAACGTTTGACCTGTGTCATTGCCAACAAAGGGTATATAACAAAGTATTGAGAAACTTTTGTTATTGACCAAATACTTATTTTCCACCATAATTTGCAAATAAATTCATTAAAAATCCTACAATGTGATTTTCTGGATTTTTTTTTCTCATTTTGTCTGTCATAGTTGACGTGTACCTATGATGAAAATTACAGGCCTCTCTCATCTTTTTAAGTGGGAGAACTTGCACAATTGGTGGCTGACTAAATACTTTTTTTCCCCACTGTACATCCTCTAAAGACAGAACATCACTATACAAGTTGCTTTGAAGCTCTATTTCAGGCTAAATAAAATATAACCTAGCATTCGTTTTGGTTCAAGGAGCCCAGGTCTAATGCCAGCCAAAGCTTCTGAAACAACTAAATACTTTATTTTTCTCCAAGCTGTCCTACCCCATCCGATGGCCACGGTATAGGCTGTGAAGTGTGACGGGCTGGTGGCCAGGCTGTTTCTGATCATCAGGAAGACATGTGTGGCGTACAGCGTGTTCCAGGTGAACGTCCCCAACAGGAAGTACTGCAGCAGGACTGTGACTGCAGTACAGGGGCCTCTGTCCCGCTCTGTGTGTGTGTCGGACGAGGGGACAATGTTGTCCTCCTGTATTTCAGGTTTCTCCAGCTGTTTATGAGGGTTGTCCACCCCCAACATGAAGAGGAGGGTGAAGATCAGGAGACACACGCAGACGCTCACTAAGAGGACAGTTGGGTTGGTTTTGCGTGATTTCCTGGGGATAGGTGATAGACAACACTATGTTAGGGAAGTTAGATGCGTAGCTATGGATGTGTTGGGTCATTATTGGTGGGTTTCATATTGATTTCACCTATCAAGTCGTGTTGGATCAGACAAAGGGCTTCTTTACACTATTGAGATGCACCCAATATGTTTTATTAGTTCTGGAACCCTGTAGGATCTTTCCGGGTCACGATCTGGAATGTTATTGTATATTTAGAATTGGTTCTGGAACCCTGTAGGATCTTACCGGGTCACCATCTGGAATGTTATTGTATATGTTTAATTGGTTCTGGAACCCTGTAGGATCTTACCGGGTCACCATCTGGAATGTTATTGTATAGGTTGAATTGGTTCTGGAACCCTCTAGGATCTTACCAGGTTGCGATCTGGAATGTTATTGTTAAACTCAACCCTATGATGGACATGGAGCATCCCAATGTGGTGATCCAGTTTAGAACTTCAGCGTATTTAAAATCCCTCCTGAATGACTGTAGAAAGAAAAAATAAATTTCAACACTAAGTTTGTCACAGTCATACTGTATAAAGTAATCTCCCTCATGTGTCTGGATATGCTGATGTAAACCTTAGGTTAGAGTGTGGTCAGTTAAAGGGAGATGAAGGCAGCTAGCTACTCACCATAAGCACAGCGAAGTTAGTGGTGTGATTACAGAAACATCGCAGGCCGTCTTCTGAGTGGTTGACTTTGGAGCAGCCAGAGGTGCTCCAGTCTTTCAAAGTGTAGTTCCACCACACGCAGGCAAAGTCATAGAGGGAGGCCTTGGAGACAGCCTGAGAAGTGAGAACAGAAACAAACTCACTGTAAATCCTTCAGCAAAAGACATGCATTCACAGTATTCCTCATTTATAAAATCATGAAGTCATTTGTGAAGTATAACAGGTCATTAAGTAAATGTGAGACAGAATAAATTACAATTATGATAGATCATATTATATACAATACAAAATATTGTTCACTGGCCAAAATATGCTTCCTTGGTCCTTATGGAGGATAAGCGTCAATGGATAACTTAGATCAAGGGTAGGCAGCCCTGGTCCTGGAGTGCCACAGGCACATCATGTTTTTGATTTAACCGACCTGGAAGACAAGGTGTGTTGAATTTAAGCAATCATTAATCTGATTAATTAACTCAGTTGGTCAGGTGTATTGACTAGTTGGAACAAAATCATGCAATACCTGCAGCACTCCAGGAACTGTGCTGCCTGCCCCTGACTTAGATCATGGAAAACTTCCCACTACGTTTCCCAGAGAATTTGGACCACTATGTGTTTATTGATTCCAAGAGAAATCTTACTGTAGGCTTGAAGAGCATCTCAACATGTAACCCAGACACTTGTCCCAGGTTAGCAGAGATGACCCTTCTGCTGGTTCCAGAAGAAGCTGTGTAAGTCCTGGACCTGAAGAACCGGTCATTTTGGTAGAGCACAAAACCAATGGAGCGGTTTGTGTTTTTACTAAGCAAAACTGAGTCGAGAGAGTGAGCGAGAGAGAGAGACACATCGTTATAACACTACATACGTAGCCATAATGACATTTGAAATGTATCTATTCCTTTTAAACTTTTGTGAGTGTAATGTTTAGTGTTAGTTTTTTGATTGTATATTTGCTTTGGCAATGTAAACATATGTTTCCCATGCAAATAAAACCCTTTGAATTGAGAGAGAGAGAGAGAGCGAGAGACATTGTTTTTCATATACATGAGTAGCTTGACTTTGCCTTGTAGGCAAATTGGAAGCCCAATTACTTCTCATTAGTTTACTTATCCATACAGTGAGGGAAAAAAGTATTTGATTTTGTACGTTTGCCCACTGAAAAAGAAATGATCAGTCTATAATTTTAATGGTAGGTTTATTTGAACAGTGAGAGACAGAATAACAACAACAAAATCCAGAAAAACGCATGTAAAAATGTTATAAATTGATTTGCATTTTAATGAGGGAAATAAGTATTTGACCCCCTCTCAATCAGAAAGATTTCTGGCTCCCAGGTGTCTTTTATACAGGTAACGAGCTGAGATTAGGAGCACACTCTTAAAGGGAGTGCTCCTAATTTCAGCTTGTTACCTGTATAAAAGACACCTGTCCACAGAAGCAATCAATCAATCAGATTCAAAACTCTCCACCATGGCCAAGACCAAAGAGCTCTCCAAGGATGTCAGGGACAAGATTGTAGACCTACACAAGGCTGGAATGGGCTACAAGACCATCGCCAAGCAGCTTGGTGAGAAGGTGACACCAGTTGGTGCGATTATTCGCAAATGGAAGAAACACAAAAGAACTGTCAATCTCCCTCGGCCTGGGGCTCCATGCAAGATCTCACCTCGTGGAGTTGCAATGATCATGAGAACGGTGAGGAATCAGTCCAGAACTACACAGGAGGATCTTGTCAATGATCTCAAGGCAGCTGGGACCATAGTCACCAAGAAAACAATTGGTAACACACTACGCCGTGAAGGACTGAAATCCTGCAGCGCCCGCAAGGTCCCCCTGCTCAAGAAAGCACATATACAGGGCAGTCTGAAGTTTGCCAATGAACATCTGAATGATTCAGAGGAGAACTGGGTGAAAGTGTTGTGGTCAGATGAGACCAAAATCGAGCTCACCGTATTTGGAGGAGGAGGAATGCTGCCTATGACCCCAAGAACACCATCCCCACCGTCAAACATGGAGGTGGAAACATTATGCTTTGGGGGTGTTTTTCTGCTAAGGGGACAACTTCACCGCATCAAAGGGACGATGGACGGGGCCATGTACCGTCAAATCTTGGGTGAGAACCTCCTTCCCTCAGCCAGGGCATTGAAAATGGGTCGTGGATGGGTATTCCAGCATGACAATGACCCAAAACACACGGCCAAGGCAACAAAGGAGTGGCTCAAGAAGAAGCACATTAAGGTCCTGGAGTGGCCTAGCCAGTCTCCAGACCTTAATTCCATAGAAAATCTGTGGAGGGAGCTGAAGGTTTGAGTTGCCAAACGTCAGCCTCGAAACCTTAATGACTTGGAGAAGATCTGCAAAGAGGAGTGGAACAAAATCCCTCCTGAGATCTGTGCAAACCTGGTGGCCAACTACAAGAAACGTCTGACCTCTGATTATAAACAAGGGTTTTGCCACCAAGTACTAAGTCATGTTTTGCAGAGGGGTCAAATACTTATTTCCCTCATTAAAATGCAAATCAATTGATAACATTTTTGACATGCGTTTTTCTAGATTTTTTTGTTGTTATTCTGTCTCTCACTGTTCAAATAAACCTACCATTAAAATTATAGACTGATCATCTCTTTGTAAGTGGGCAAACGTACAAAATCAGCAGGGGATCAAATACTTTTTCCCCTCACTGTATCTCATGTGACTCAACTTTATTGGACAATCAATATTTTTGGCACTGCTGACCTGATTTCGGAGACAAAGCGCTCTCGGTGAAAGCGGTACAAGGAAATTGAAGCTTGAGTTTATACACTATGTTTGCATACCAACATTGGCTCACCTGGTGGGAATTTGATAACAATCTGGACATCGATAGAAACGCCGTTGTCAGCTATCAGTTCAGAGGTATTAGTGTTGAGATTAATTCTGTTGGCCACAAAATTACCAGATCTTCCTGGAGGAGATTAATTTGATTTAGCAATTTAAAGCAGAACAATATATTGTTACTTCTGCACTTGTCTGTAGTACACAAATCAAATCCATACCAAACATTATTGACCAACAGACGAGAAACATATAAAAAATAAGATACAACTAGTTGAACTAGTCTGTCAACACAGATATAAATTATCACTTAAAAAAACACACTGTAGGTTCACTAGCAGTCCCACCCACCAGTCAGAGCACTAAACTGGATCCCTACTGTGTCACTTGGTACTTGGACAGACTGGACTACCAGGTTGGGCTGAACCACCAAGGACACGTTACTCTGCTGGTCCAGGGAAAACTCCTCCAGGGTCTCCGTGAGGCTGGGAGAGAAACACAGAAAAACATTAGTTTACATGCACCCATGCAGACACGCACAGAGACACACGTACACACATAAACTCAAACATATGTAGAAACACACACACACACCTCTGGACAGCATCACTCTCCTGTGTAGTCTCCCCACTGGCATTCAGCAGCTGGCTGATGGTAGTTACAGCTGCCACTGCGATGTCCTGCAACATGATCAAAACCAGGGAATGACCCTCAAGTGTTCAAATCAATGCAGTAACAACCTCACGTTTATCTCCAGAACATGTCATAGTCAAGAGTTGATTTGAAAACATGTTATACCTCTGTGATATTTACAGACTGAAGCAGAGTGTTAGCTATCTGAGCTGCTGTGATGATGTTGTCAGCTGATAGCCGCTCTGGTTGGGAGGTCAGGATCTGAGTACTGAAGGCTAGCTGTGCTAAATCACCTGAACTGCTGGAGATCTGAATAGGGAGAGAGATTTTTATTTTTTATTTTTTTCAACAGAACATTGTATAAGTGTCAGCAACATGCTGAACTGTGAGTACATTGGGATATTAAAATTGGCAACACTAACTATGTGGCTCAGTTGGTAGAGAATGGCAATTGCAACGCCAAGGTTGTGGGTTCAATTCCCACAGGGCAAAAGTATGAAAATGTATGCACTCACTACTGAATGTTCCTCATCAACTGTTAAGCAGAATAAAGGAACAGAATACATGAGCTGAAGGTAAAAGCCAGTTGTTACTGATCTTCAAACTGTAAGATCGACTCCTCATAATGATAACTGTAACTGACCCAAAGAAAGAAGAACGCAAAATCGAGACAGGTCATAAATCAGGATCATAAGAATATTGACTTACATTTCCTTGAATGCCACTGAGGGTCAATTCACACTGCAGCTCCTGAGGAGGACCAAACATCGGAGAGCCAGTGTCATTCAAACATCTTGCTGAGGCTTCTGGTAAACCGGCTGGAGGAACCAAGACAAAAAGATACTCAAGATTTTGTGTTACCTAATGCAATATTTATTAGGACTGTAACAGATGAATACATTTTTGTCATTTTAGGTGAATAAAAGTAACATACCACTGGTTGTCTCCTCACCACACAGTTGTTCTGAATAAGCAGACCAGCCAACCGTTGTTCTTGGGAAGGATAATCCATAGGTGATGGTGGAATTGCAGAAATTCCCTATCGAAGTAAAATGCATTTCAACATGGACCAAATGTATGACTGCAAACATGAAATGTACATTCTGAATGTGAGATCCAGGGAATAGTGTTGTGGACTGTGAATGTGACATCTAGGGTTAGGTATAGTAGTGTAGTGGTCTGTACCGTGAATGTGAGATCCAGGGTTAGGTATAGTAGTGTAGTGGTGTGTACTGTGAATGTGAGATCCAGGGTTAGGTATAGTGGTGTAGTATTGTAGAGCGGAGTCTGAATGTGAGATCCAGGGTTAGGTATAGTAGTGTAGTATTGTGGAGTGGAGTCTGAATGTGAGATCTAGGGTTAGGTATAGTAGTGTGGTATTGTGGAGTGGAGTCTGAATGTGAGATCCAGGGTAGGGTATAGTGTAAGTGTGTGGATGTACCCTCTGAACAGGTCTCTCCGGTCATCAGGACAGATACAGTCTCCACTCTGCAGCTCACCACCATTGATACAGACCAAAGGAGCGGTTGTGGTGGTAGAAGGGAGACTGGTACTGGTGATAGTGATAGAGGTAGGGTGACCAGTAGTTGGAAGTCCTGAAGCATTTAGGTAACCAGTAGTTGGAGTGTCAGTAGTTGGAGTGTCAGTAGTTGGAGTGTCAGTAGTTGGAGGGTCAGGGGTTAAAGGGGCAGCAGTAGTTGGAGGGTAAGGGGTTAAAGGGGCAGCAGTAGTTGGAGGGTAAGGGGTTAAAAGGGGCAGCAGTAGTTGGAGGGTAAGGGGTTAAAGGGGCAGCAGTAGTTGGAGGGTAAGGGGTTAAAGGGGCAGCAGTAGTTGGAGGGTAAGGGGTTAAAAGGGGCAGCAGTAGTTGGAGGGTCAGGGGTTAAAGGGGCAGCAGTAGTTGGAGGGTAAGGGGTTGAAGGGGCAGCAGTAGTTGGAGGGTCAGGGGTTAAAGGGGCAGCAGTAGTTGGAGGGTAAGGGGTTAAAAGGGGCAGCAGTAGTTGGAGGGTCAGGGGTTAAAGGGGCAGCAGTAGTTGGAGGGTCAGGGGTTAAAGGGGCAGCAGTAGTTGGAGGGTCAGGGGTTAAAGGGGCAGCAGTAGTTGGAGGGTAAGGGGTTGAAGGGGCAGCAGTAGTTGGAGGGTCAGGGGTTAAAGGGGCAGCAGTAGTTGCAGGGTCAGGGGTTAAAGGGGCAGCAGTAGTTGGAGGGTAAGGGGTTAAAGGGGCAGCAGTAGTTGGAGGGTAAGGGGTTAAAGGGGCAGCAGTAGTTGGAGGGTAAGGGGTTGAAGGGGCAGCAGTAGTTGGAGGGTAAGGGGTTAAAGGGGCAGCAGTAGTTGGAGGGTAAGGGGTTAAAGGGGCAGCAGTAGTTGGAGGGTAAGGGGTTAAAGGGGCAGCAGTAGTTGGAGGGTCAGGGGTTAAAGGGGCAGCAGTAGTTGGAGGGTCAGGGGTTAACGGGGCAGCAGTAGTTGGAGTAGTTATGTCAATGGTGGTTGGAACGGCAGAGGATGTGGTGAGATCCCCCTGTAGCAAAGAGACTGCCCAAAAATGTAAATCACTCCGTAAACCACATAAACAAGGGTACATAGTGTCAGTTGCTATACATTTTGGAGATTATCCAGACTGTTCCAGTTTCATTGTCTTCACCAGTGTAGAAATGTTTTCTACTGTACTTTATGAGAGAAAGAAGTCATTATCACTGCCAATAAACAGTAGACATTTGATAGCAAAAGCAACTCTGTTATAAACTGTATCTGAGAACTGACAGTAGTCTATTCACAGTATGTAAACAGCTTAACAGTAAATCTAAATAGTGTTTGAATAATAATAAAGTCTGAAACAATGTCTTCATTGATGTTATTGTATCCCTCGCAGCAAACAGACAAAACATCAGTCAATCATTTACTATAAACCAAACTTTAAAATTCATAAACCAAACTGTAAATACTCTAAGGTCATATATTGGATATACTCTATTGATAAGTTAAATGCATCATACATCTTTGCACATCGTAAGTGAAAACAATTTTCCTACACAGTTCTCAATCAGACAAGAAACTTAACAACAGCATCATACACTGAGTATACCAAACATTAGGAACACCCCACCCCACCCCCCTTTGACCTCAGAACAGCCTCAATTCATCAGGGCATGGACTCTACAAGGTGTCGAAAGCATTCCACAAGGATGCTGGCCAATGTTGACTCCAATGATTCCCACAGTTGTGTCAAGTTGGCTGGATGGTTGGCTGGATGTCCTTTGGGTGGTGGACCATTCTTGATACACACAGGAAACTGCTGAGCGTAAAAAACCCAGCAGCGTTGTAATTCTTGACACAAACCGGTGCGCCTGGCACCTACTACCATACCCCGTTCAAAGGCACTTAAATATTTTGTCTTGCCCATTCACCTTCTGAATGGAACACAAACACAATCCATGTCTCAACTGTCTCAAGGCTTAAACATCCTTATTTAATCTGTCTCCTTCCCTTCATCTACATTGATTGAAGTGGATTTAACAATTTACATCAATAAGGGATCATAGCTTTCACCTGGATTCACCTGGCCAGTCTATGTCATGGAAAGAGCAGGTGTTCCTAATGTTTTGTGCACTCAGTGTACATCTGAACATCTTAAATCACCCTGAATAAATCAAATATAGAGCAAGTCTTACCTGTAGCAAAGACAGCCATAATCCATAGCTCCTTCATCTCTGCCGTTTAAAGACATGCAGTGTAAGCAGACTGCACATTATTAGGATGTCTGTTGGTCTTATACTGCTCTGTTCTTCACCTGTTACAGAGACTGCAGTGACATGCAGGTACCAGTTAATGATTTACTATTGAAATTAAGGGAAAAGTACTGTACATTGGCTCCAACACAACCCACGTTGTCAACAGGATCAGTAAAGACAATGACACAAATTCTTTGAAAATAGATCATGTATGACTGGTTGAATAAATTGGATACACATGGATGGATACTGTGAGGACCAGTCAACCAATAGCACTACCCTTCTCTATGCAAAACATTCTTGGTTGCAGCTGGGAAGGTACAGTACATCTTTTGGTAAACAGGCCAACTTTTTTCCACTAGAGCAGGTGTAATTAGATCTCCTGATTAGAGGGGAAGAATTTTAAAAAAAAACAATGGAACTGGCTTTGAGGTCTGGATTAGAATTTGAGGGCACTAGAGGGTATACTTCTCTAGAATAACGTTTCCCAAACTCGGTCCTGGGTTAGGTAGTGAGTTAAAAATTGGGGTAGAAAATTCCACTTAAAGCCCCCAAAAGGCTAGGGCCGGCTCTGGCTGCATGTGTGGGAGCCATTGCGGCCCTCCTGATGAGTTCAGATTTGTTGTGGTCACCACCCCTATCAAAGTTGTCCATCACTGGTCTAGTGGGAGTTTCTACCACATTTATTATTAAATACCCCCGTAGATGAGCTGCGCTATGCAGAAGAGCCCAGCACTGGTCATGGAGATCACCAGGTAGCTGATGTTGTTTTTGGGCAGGGCCATGAAGCTGAAGAGGGAGGGGATGATACTGAGCAGGTAGGGGTACTCCCACTGGTAGGGAGCAGCCACCACGCTGTGGAACACCAGGTTCAGCTGGCTCACCGTCACCTGGGCAGCTAAGAGGAGCCAGATCATGTGCACATAAAAAGGGCAGACGAGCCATGTCAGCCCTTCGCTCACTGTTACCAGTCAGTGTATATCCTGAGAACCCTCCGCTAATGCCAAACCTGAGGGATGGTTCGCACTAAACAGCTAACTGAGATGTGATGACTTACGCTGATTCTAACCGACATGCAAAATAAAAGTATACAGTCTGTCGCTATTTGCAGTCCAACCAAGGTGCATGGCCCTAATGAAGGATCAAAGGCTGAACTCATTGTTTTTGATAAAAAAATAAACTTTTTATTGAACTGTCACTTTTTTCCCTATAGTAGCGGGCACAATGTATAGCAGTTCTCTAAGAATTTACCCCTAAATTAACCTTATGAAACAAATTAACCTTGAATTCTTGAAATTAGACATACATAAGGACAGTGAGTATGCTAAAAGTGTTTTCATAAACATCTCTACCTATCTGCACATTAATGAGGAAGACTGGTGAACAGTTTTGATGGACCGTTCCACTATCCATAAGAAACCCCCCTTTAGAGGAAGAGTATTGGCGCCACCACATGGCAGTTGAAGGTAGAGACAGAGGAGGCTTTGTCAAAATCTAATCACATTTTATTTGTCACATGCTTCGTAAACAACAGGTGTAGACTAACAGTGAAATGCTTACTTATCAGTAGCGGTGCGTGGGTAAAAATCACTGGGGAAGTCAAAAAAAGCCATATTACAACCTATGTGTTGTGATAATTGCATTGTTTGCTCTATACCCTGTTAATTCATTTGCCTTGCGAGCATGATATATAGGCCTAAAGGCCGAGACAATAAGAAGACACAGTAGCAGAATAAATTCAACCACACCTTTGTTTTATCACAAAACCGGATAACTCTATCCAGTGAAGTCCACAAAGCATATTGCGTGTACAGTAACAGACAGTTACATGGCCTACAACATGGTCAAGCAAGTTAATGTTTCAGACATTTTTCGGACCACAGAGTTACCACAAGTCGCAAAGAAACTTCAACATCATCAAATCACCTTTGCTTAGTCAAATACAGTGACAACTAAAAGATACCAAAAACAATTAAGTCCAATAAATGTAAGCTAGATATGATGTGGCTGTCAATGGTTCTGATTTCTGTGTGCATTCAAGTAGAAAGACATGCTGACTCACCCTACTTGTAGAGAAACGCCAATTCCATCCTCCTCTCTTTCATGTTGAGGAAACGATCTATCACTCTGTCATACAGTTCATGCTTTTATTTTTTGTTGTCCTAGACTACCTGGCTAAAATGCTTGCTCGCTAGCCTAACTCCATTCATGGGCAACGTTAGCTAGTTAACATTAGCCTACTACATCTAATCAAATCAAATCACATTTTATTGGTCACATGCGCCGAATACAACAGGTGCAGACATTGCAGTGAAATGCTTACTTACAGCCCTTAACCAACAGTGCATTTATTTTAAACAAAAAAAAGTAAGAATAAAACAACAACAACAAAAAAGTGTTGAGAAAAAAAGAGCAGAAGTAAAATAAAGTGACAGTAGGGAGGCTATATATACAGTAAAATAAAGTGACAGTAGGGAGGCTATATATACAGGGGGGTACCGTTGCAGAGTCAATGTGCGGGGGCACCGGCTAGTTGAGGTAGTTGAGGTAATATGTACATGTGGGTAGAGTTAAAGTGACTATGCATAAATACTTAACAGAGTAGCAGCAGCGTAAAGAGGATGGGGTGGGGGGCAGTGCAAATAGTCCGGGTAGCCATGATTAGCTGTTCAGGAGTCTTATGGCTTGGGGGTAGAAGCTGTTGAGAAGTCTTTTGGACCTAGACTTGGCACTCCGGTACCGCTTGCCGTGCGGTAGCAGAGAGAACAGTCTATGACTAGGGTGGCTGGAGTCTTTGACAATTTTGAGGGCCTTCCTCTGACACCGCCTGGTATAGAGGTCCTGGATGGCAGGGAGCTTTGCCCCAGTGATGTACTGGGCCGTACGCACTACCCTCTGTAGTGCCTTGCGGTCAGAGGCCAAGCAGTTGCCATACCAGGCGGTGATGCAACCAGTCAGGATGCTCTCGATGGTGCAGCTGTAGAATTTTTTGAGGATCTGAGGACCCATGCCAAATCTTTTTAGTCTCCTGAGGGGGAATAGGCTTTGTCGTGCCCTCTTCACGACTGTCTTGGTGTGTTTGGACCATGATAGTTCGTTGGTGATGTGGACACCAAGGAACTTGAAGCTCTCAACCTGTTCCACTACAGCCCCGTCGATGAGAATGGGGGCGTGCTCAGTCCTCTTTTTTTTTCCTGTAGTCCACAATCATCTCCTTTGTCTTGGTCACGTTGAGGGAGAGGTTGTTGTCCTGGCACCACACGGCCAGATCTCTGACCTCCTCCCTATAGGCTGTCTCATCGTTGTCGGTGATCAGGCCTACCACTGTTGTGTCGTCGGCAAACTTAATGATGGTGTTGGAGTCGTGCCTGGCCATGCAGTCATGGGTGAACAGAGAGTACAGGAGGGGACTGAGCACGCACCCTGAGGGGCCCCCCGTGTTGAGGATCAGTGTGGCAGATGTGTTGTTACCTACCCTTACCACCTGGGGGCGGCCCGTCAGGAAGTCCAGGATCCAGTTGCAGAGGGAGGTGTTTAGTCCCAGGATCCTTAGCTTAGTGATGAGCTTAGAGGGCACTATGGTGTTGAATGCTGAGCTGTAGTCAATGAATAGCATTCTCACGTAGGTGTTCCTCTTGTCCAGGTGGGAAAGGGCAGTGTGGAGTGCGATAGAGATTGCATCATCTGTGGATCTGTTGGGGCGGTATGCAAATTGGAGTGGGTCTAGGGTTTCTGGGATTATGCTGTTGATGTGAGCCATGACCAGTCTTTCAAAGCACTTCATGGCTACAGACGTCAGTGCTACGGGTCGGTAGTCATTTAGGCAGGTTATCTTAGAGTTCTTGGGCACGGGGACTATGGTGGTCTGCTTGAAACATGTTGGTATTACAGACTCAGTCAGGGACATGTTGAAAATGTCAGTGAAGACACTTGCCAGTTGGTCAGCACATGCTCGGAGTACACGTCCTGGTAATCCGTCTGGCCCTGCGGCCTTGTGAATGTTGACCTGCTTAAAAGTCTTACTCACATCGGCTACGGAGAGCGTGATCACATAGTCGTCCGGAACAGCTGGTGCTCTCATGCATGCTTCAGTGTTGCTTGCCTCGAGCGAGCATAGAAGTGGTTTAGCTCGTCTGGTAGGCTTGTGTCACTGGGCAGCTCGCGGCTGTGCTTCCCTTTGTAGTCTGTAATAGTTTTCAAGCCCTGCCACATCCGACGAGCGTCAGAGCCAGTGTAGTATGATTCAATCTTAGACCTGTATTGACTCTTTGCCTGTTTGATGGTTCGTCGGAGGTCATAGCGGGATATCTTATAAGCGTCCGGGTTAGAGTCCCGTTCCTTGAAAGCGGCAGCTCTACCCTTTAGCTCAGTGCGGATGTTTCCTGTAATCCATGGCTTCTGGTTGGGGTATGTACGTACGGTCACTGTGGGGACGACATCATCGATGCACTTATTGATGAAGCCAGTGACTGATGTGGTGTACTCCTCAATGCTGTCTGAAGAATCCCAGAACATGTTCCAGTCTGTGCTAGCAAAACAGTCCTGTAGCTTAGCATCTGCGTCATCTGACCACTTTTTTATTAACCGAATAACTGGTGCTTCCTGCTTCAGTTTTTGCTTATAAGCAGGAATCAGGAGGATAGAGTTATGGTCAGATTTGCCAAATGGAGGGCGAGGGAGAGCTTTGTATGCGTCTCTGTGTGTGGAGTAAAGGTGGTCTAGAGTTTTTTTTCCCTCTGGTTGCACATTTGACATGCTGGTAGAAATGAGGTAGAACGGATTTAAGTTTCCCTGCATTAAAGTCCCCGGCTACTAGGAGCGCTGCATCTGGATGAGCGTTTTCCTGTTGATTAATGGCCTTGTACAACTCATTCAGTGCAATCTTAATGCCAGCATTGGTTTGTGGTGGTAAATAGACAGCTATGAAAAATATAGATGAAAACTCTCTTGGTAAATAGTGTGGTCTACAGCTTATCATAAGATACTCTACCTCAGGCGAGCAAAACCTCGAGACTTCCTTGCTAGGATCTAGCTACATATTGAACTTCCATCCTCTCAGGTGAGGGGCAGAACAATGTATGAATTAATGGTTGGATCAGAATCGCCATTATAATCATTGGCAAGTACGGAGAAATAACTAAATCCAAATCCCTATCTCCATCCATGACTAATTTAGGAAAGGGTCAGTTTTAGCTAGCTAGCCACTTGAGGACAACAACACCAGATCCAACAATTCAAGTTTTTCTGTCAATGAAGTATGCTCTCAATGGGAATTGATAGGAGTGACACCAAAAGCCAAGCTGACTTCCCTTGACACTTTTTTTTTGGTGCGCCAGGACCATTCACAGTTGAGCTCGCTCAGTTTAGCTCAACGCTGATTGGCTAATTGTTTTATTTTTTTAAAAATTGTCAAGGGAGGCTAGATGCTTGCTGGCTTCCCTTGCCTTCAATGTTATGGGTGGAAACAATGTCAAACTCGTTTGGACCAGACAGCATCAGATAGATGGCCTACACGTAGAGAGACAGAGGGGCGCTGTTTTGCTCGCTAGGATGCTTTTTCCTGTGAGATACATTCAGCTTCTTGCGAATTGAAGGAAAATTATGAAACACAGAGACGAAAGAAATACATATTTTCCAACAATGCAGAGTTAAAGATAAAAAATAGACATAGTGACAGAATGAATAAATACACAATGTCATGCATACTTCAATGCATTGAGACTTACTAATGGTGGGAATGTGATACACCGCTGGGTACCTAATGAGTAGTGTTGCAAAAATGTCAATAAATTCCCTGGTTATCCAAAAATCATGGTTTGAAGATTCAGGATTTCCTGCTTATTCCTTCCTGACACAGGGAAACCTCCAACCAGGATTTTGGGAAAACCATGTAATTTATTGTAAATTCATGGAATATTGCAACCCTTCTAAGGAGATATCCTAACTGTCATATATAGTGACAATAATAGTGCCTGTTGAGGTAGAGGAAAACCAAATCATATGTAAATAAGAATTAGTAGAAACTCTACATCAGACTTTGTTTGAGGAGCACAACGCAGTTATACAGTACAGTGTGAACTTCATAATTCCAGGTGACATCATCATCACCCCTTTAGGTCACAGTCATTTTTTAGGCAACTACTGTAATCTTGTTTTTCCTAGGTATAGTTTAGGCTAGTATCGATTGGATATGGGACCGCGAGCCCATTCAATCCGGCCCAAAATAATTCATTTTATTCTTCAGATTATTATTATTTTTTTTATCTCAAACGACAGTGAAATGACTCAAACCAAATCGAAATTGTGTTGAAATGATAATGGATCAACATTTATAGTTTCTTCACTCTGCCCAGCTTGCTAAAAGTAATCTTAACAAAACCTAGACATTCAGGCAGCCTGGAAAATTCCAAAAGCGCTGGATAGAGGACTATCTTTAGCAAATGTTGACTGTGAGGAAGTATAATATCTAAAATACATCGCTGTCGGCTCACCTGACAGGTACTCGCCACCCTGTGCCTTCTATGAGCCGGACGACACTGTAATCGCTACTCCTTCTTCCAAGCGGGCTATCATGTGCCTTTTACTGAGGAGTGGCTTCCGTCTGCAGGGATGGTTGTCCTTCTGGAAGGTTCTCCCATCTCCACAGAAGAACTCTGGAGCTCTGTCAGAATGACCACCGGGTTCTTGGTCACCTCCCTGACCAAGGCCCTTCTCTCCCAATTGCTCAGTTTGGCCGGGCGGCCAGCTCCAGAAAGAGTCTTTGTGGTTCCAAACTTCTTCCATTTAAGAATGATGGAGGCCACTGTCTTCTTGGGGACCTTCAATGCTGCAGAAATGTTTTGCATTCTTCCTCAACCTTTCATACCTCCTTCTGACATGCCTGGTTTCTTCCTCAGCCTTTCATACCTCCCCCTGACATGCCTGGTTTAGTCCTCATCCTTTCATACCACCCCCTGACATACCTGTTTTCTTCCTCAGCCTTTTATACCTCCCTCTGACATGCCTGCTTTCTTCCTCAGCCTTTCATACCTCCCTGGCATGCCTGGTTTAGTCCTCATCCTTTCATACCACCCCCTGACATACCTGTTTTCTTCCTCAGCCTTTCATACCTCCCTCTGACATGCCTGCTTTCTTCCTCAGCCTTTCATACCTCCCTCTGACATGCCTGCTTTCTTCCTGAGCCTGTCATACCTGTTTGATCTCTGGCTGGCGAACCCTCTCATCCTTGCTCTCCCGCAGCATCAGAGCCTGACCTGCTTTGTTGCCTTGTACTACCACGATGTAATTGGCAGCTGGAGCTTGTTGCCTGAGCTATACAGGCTGGTGGAGCAGAAGCTTTGTAGCCCTTTCCTGCAGTCAATTACCAAAAGTGCCCTCTTTGGCCTCATGGGTGGAATGTTATTAATCATTTCATAATTAATATGTTTTTCGTTGTCACGCCCTGACTCAGGGGACGCTTATATGTTGAGTCAGGGTGTGTATATTCCTTGTTGTGTTTGTTCTATGTTGTAGGATCTAGTATGTCTAGATCTATGTTGGCCGGTGTGGTTCCCAATCAGAGGCAGCTGTCGCTCGTTGTCTCTGATTGGGGACCATACTTAGGCAGCCTATTGGCACTAGTGGGTTATGGGATCTTGTTCCGTGTGAGGTATGTTGTTTGTGTCTACCTTGGACTTCACGTTTCGTTTAGTTTGTTGTTTTGTCGTTGTGTTTATTCGGTTCAAATAAACATGTATGCAAATCACGCTGCGCCTTGGTCCGTCCCGTCTATGAACGAACGTGACAGAAGATCCGCTGGGGATTCAACGGGAGGTAACTTTAGTAGATGTCCTCCTCGGTTGGGGGATAATTACTGAGGAGGAGGCCGTCCGTTATCGTGAGGCGATGAAGGTTGATGCCCAGGTAGGAGAGGAGAAACGGCGCCAACCGTGCCGACGACGGAGACCCGAGAGGCAACCCCAATACATTTTTTGGGGGGGCACACGGGGTGGATGATGAGGCAGCAGGAGGCCGTGGAAGGGCGAAGCTGCAGGTTAGGAGAGGAGGCCACGATGTTACGGGGGCTATTGGTTCAGAGGGAGCAGGAGTTATTCGGTCAGAGGGAGGCGCTACAGGAGGCTAGAAGGGAGAAGGAAAGTGTAGAGGCACGGCGAGAGGAGCTGGTTAGGCAGCAGAAGGAGCGGGGGTTAATAAAGGAACCCAGTCCCGCTCCTCGCACCAAGCAAGTGGTGCGTGTCGCCAGTCCGGTCCGGCCCGTTCCTGCTCCCCGCACTAAGCCAGTGGTGCGTGTTCCCAGTACGGCCCAACCCGTTCCTGCTCCTCGCACCAAGCCAGTGGTGCGCGTCGCCAGCCCGGTCTGGCCTGTTCCTGCTCCTCGCACCAAGCCAGTGGTGCGCGTCGCCAGCCCGGCCCGGCCTGTTCCTGCTTCTCGCACCAACCCAGTGGTGCGCGCCGCCAGTCCGGCCCGGCCTGTTCCTGCTCCTCGCACCAAGCCAGTGGTGCTGCCGCCAGCCCGGCCCGGCCTGTTCCTGCTCCTCGCACCAAGCCAGTGGTGCTCGTCGCCAGTCCGGCCCGGCCTGTTCCTGCACCTCGGACCAAGCCAGTGGTGCGCGTCGCCAGCCCGGCCTGTTCCTGCTCCTCGCACCAAGTCAGTGGTGCGCGTCGCCAGCCCGGCCCGGCCTGTTCCTGCTCCTCGCACCAAGCCAGTGGTGCGCGCCGCCAGCCCGGCCCGGCCTGTTCCTGCTCCTCGCACCAAACCAGTGGTGCGCGTCACCAGCCCAGCCCGGCCGGTTCCTGCTCCCGCACCAAGCCAGTGGTGTGTGTCGCCAACTCGGCCCGGCCTGTTCCTGCTCCTCGCACCAAAGCCAGTGATGCGCGTCGCCAGCCCGGCCCGGCCTGTTCCTGCTCCTCGCACCAAGCCAGTGGTGCGCGGCGCCAGCCCGGCCCGGCCTGTTCCTGATCCTCGCACCAAGTCAGTGGTGCGCGTCGCCAGCCCGGCCCGGCCTGTTCCTGCTCCTCGCACCAAGCCAGTGGTGCGCGTCGCCAGCCCGGCCCGGCCTGTTCCTGCTCCTCGCACCAAACCAGTGGTGCGCGTCACCAGCCCAGCCCGGCCTGTTCCTGCTCCTCGCACCAAGCCAGTGGTGTGTGTCGCCAACTCGGTCCGGCCCGTTCCTGCTCCCCGCACTAAGCCAGTGGTGCGTGTTCCCAGTACGGCCCAACCCGTTCCTGCTCCTCGCACCAAGCCAGTGGTGCGCGTCGCCAGCCCGGCCCGGCCTGTTCCTGCTCCTCGCACCAAGCAAGTGGTGCGTGTCGCCAGTCCGGTCCGGCCCGTTCCTGCTCCCCGCACTAAGCCAGTGGTGCGTGTTCACAGTACGGCCCAACCCGTTCCTGCTCCTCGCACCAAGCCAGTGGTGCGCGTCGCCAGCCCGGTCCGGCCTGTTCCTGCTCCTCGCACCAAGCCAGTGGTGCGCGTCGCCAGACCGGCCCGGCCTGTTCCTGCTCCTCGCACCAACCCAGTGGTGCGCGTCGCCAGTCCGGCCCGGCTTGTTCCTGCTCCTCGCACCAAGGCCAGTGGTGCGCTGTCGCCAGCCCGGCCCGGCCTGTTCCTGCTCCTCGCACCAAGCCAGTGGTGCTCGTCGCCAGTCCGGCCCGGCCTGTTCCTGCACCTCGCACCAAGCCAGTGGTGCGCGTCGCCAGCCCGGCCTGTTCCTGCTCCTCGCACCAAGCCAGTGGTGCGCGTCGCCAGCCCGGCCCGGCCTGTTCCTGCTCCTCGCACCAAGCAAGTGGTGCGTGTCGCCAGTCCGGTCCGGCCCGTCCTGCTCCCCGCACTAAGCCAGTGGTGCGTGTTCACAGTACGGCCCAACCCGTTCCTGCTCCTCGCACCAAGCCAGTGGTGCGCGTCGCCAGCCCGGTCCGGCCTGTTCCTGCTCCTCGCACCAAGCCAGTGGTGCGCGTCGCCAGACCGGCCCGGCCTGTTCCTGCTCCTCGCACCAACCCAGTGGTGCGCGTCGCCAGTCCGGCCCGGCTTGTTCCTGCTCCTCGCACCAAGCCAGTGGTGCGCGTCGCCAGCCCGGCCCGGCCTGTTCCTGCTCCTCGCACCAAGCCAGTGGTGCTCGTCGCCAGTCCGGCCCGGCCTGTTCCTGCACCTCGCACCAAGCCAGTGGTGCGCGTCGCCAGCCCGGCCTGTTCCTGCTCCTCGCACCAAGCCAGTGGTGCGCGTCGCCAGCCCGGCCCGGCCTGTTCCTGCTCCTCGCACCAAGCAAGTGGTGCGTGTCGCCAGTCCGGTCCGGCCCGTCCTGCTCCCCGCACTAAGCCAGTGGTGCGTGTTCACAGTACGGCCCAACCCGTTCCTGCTCCTCGCACCAAGCCAGTGGTGCGCGTCGCCAGCCCGGTCCGGCCTGTTCCTGCTCCTCGCACCAAGCCAGTGGTGCGCGTCGCCAGCCCGGCCCGGCCTGTTCCTGCTCCCTCGCACCAAGCAAGTGGTGCGTGTCGCCAGTCCGGTCCGGCCCGTCCTGCTCCCCGCACTAAGCCAGTGGTGCGTGTTCACAGTGCGGCCCAACCCGTTCCTGCTCCTCGCACCAAGCCAGTGGTGCGCGTCGCCAGCCCGGTCCGGCCTGTTCCTGCTCCTCGCACCAAGCCAGTGGTGCGCGTCGCCAGCCCGGCCCGGCCTGTTCCTGCTCCTCGCACCAACCCAGTGGTGCGCGTCGCCAGTCCGGCCCAGCCTGTTCCTGCTCCTCGCACCAAGCCAGTGGTGCGCGTCCGCCAGCCCGGCCCGGCCTGTTCCTGCTCCTCGCACCAAGCCAGTGGTGCTCGTCGCCAGTCCGGCCCGGCCTGTTCCTGCACCTCGCACCA
The DNA here is from genome assembly GCF_020615455.1 of Coregonus clupeaformis. Classification (NCBI taxonomy): domain Eukaryota; kingdom Metazoa; phylum Chordata; class Actinopteri; order Salmoniformes; family Salmonidae; genus Coregonus; species Coregonus clupeaformis. The sequence goes on along the minus strand of NW_025534539.1, from coordinate 963 downwards.
AGCCAGTGGTGCGCGTCGCCAGCCCGGCCTGTTCCTGCTCCTCGCACCAAGGCAGTGGTGCGCGTCGCCAGCCCGGCCCGGCCTGTTCCTGCTCCTCGCACCAAGCCAGTGGTGCGCATCGCCAGCCCGGCCCGGCCTGTTCCTGCTCCTCGCACCAAACCAGTGGTGCTCGTCACCAGCCCAGCCCGGCCGGTTCCTGCTCCTCGCACCAAGCCAGTGGTGTGTGTCGCCAACTCGGCCCGGCCTGTTCCTGCTCCTCGCACCAAGCCAGTGATGCGCGTCGCCAGCCCGGCCCGGCCTGTTCCTGCTCCTCGCACCAAGCCAGTGGTGCGCGCCCGCCAGCCCGGCCCGGCCTGTTCCTGCTCCTCGCACCAAGTCAGTGGTGCGCGCCGCCAGCCCGGCCAAGCCTGTTCCTGCTCCTCGCACCCAAGCCAGTGGTGCGCGTCGCCAGCCCGGCCCGGCCTGTTCCTGCTCCTCGCACCAAACCAGTGGTGCGCGTCACCAGCCCAGCCCGGCCTGTTCCTGCTCCTCGCACCAAGCCAGTGGTGTGTGTCACCAACTCGGCCCGGCCTGTTCCTGCTCCTCGCACCAAGCCAGTGATGCGCGTCGCCAGCCCGGCCCGGCCTGTTCCTGCTCCTCGCACCAAGCCAGTGGTGCGCGGCGCCAGCCCGGCCCGGCCTGTTCCTGCTCCTCGCACCAAGCCAGTGGTGCGCGTCGCCAGCCCGGTCCGGCCTGTTCCTGCTCCTCGCACCAAGCCAGTGGTGCTCGTCGCCAGTCCGGCCCGGCCTGTTCCTGCACCTCGCACCAAGCCAGTGGTGCGCGTCGCCAGCCCGGCCTGTTCCTGCTCCTCGCACCAAGCCAGTGGTGCGCGTCGCCAGCCCGGCCCGGCCTGTTCCTGCTCCTCGCACCAAGCAAGTGGTGCGTGTCGCCAGTCCGGTCCGGCCCATCCTGCTCCCCGCACTA